>NW_023652512.1:0-5245 GCF_015228065.2 Penaeus monodon
ATATTAAAATGTTTGAAAAAAAAAAAGGTTTATATATTATTTAAAAAAAAAAAAAAAAAAAGAAAAAAAAAAAAAACTTTTTTTTTTTTATATAATATAAAAAAAAAGGGATATTTAATTTTTTTAAAAAAAAAATATTTATAAAATAACAAAAAAATTTTTAATAAAAAAAAAAAAAAAAAAGGGAGGAGAGAAAAGGGGGGGGGGGAAAAAAAAAAAAAAAAAAAAAAAAAAAAAAAAAAAAAAGGGGGAGGGGAGAAAAGGAGGGAAGAGAGAGAGAGAGAGAAGAGAGGGGGGGGGGGAAGCGGGTTCGGGGCCGGGTGGTCAGAGCTCGAATTTAAAAGATTGTCAAAACGTCGTAGGCCGAGAACCGCATCAGCATCCGGCTCGTTGTTTCACTGGGGAAAATTATTGAGGGAAATTGAAGTATTTATATATATATAAAATATAATATAATATTATAATATTATAATATAATATATTATATATATATATATATATTTTATAATTATTATATATTTATCTGGGGTTTTTTTGTGTGTTTTTGGGGTTTTTGGTTTTTTTTTTTGGGTGTGTGGGGTTGTGTGTGGGGTGTGTGTTTTTTGGCGATAGATAATAATGTTACATAATACCCATATAAATATGTATTATGTTAAATCATATATATTTTTTAAAAATATATAATTATAATATAATATTTTAATATTTTGTATGGATACACACAAAAAAATATAGAAATATAGAATATAGATAGATAATAATCGATAATAGTAATAGGGGATCAAAAAACAATACACGCACCACCACACAAACACAACACTATAATGGTGTTATATTTTATAAATTTAATATATATATATATATATTATATAATAATATTTTTTATTTTTTCTTTTTTTTATTTTTCCTTTATTTTTAAAATAAATAAATAATATATACGTATATATATTTATTACTCTCTTTTTTTTAACGTAGGTTCTGTCTGAGCCGCCGGGCACAGCGATATTTTGATTGTATTTTTTCATTTTGTGATGCTTTTGGGGAGTAGTGGTAGGGTCCCCAGTTCCTTTTCCCAGGAAGTGCCGGTGTTCCTTTTTTAGGTAATCATTCTCTCTTTTTACCCGGGTTTGGGACCAGCACGATTTGGGGGTGCTTGGCCACCCAGGGCTAGGTAGGCAATCGGGGTAATTTCCCTTGCCCCAAGGAACAACGCCCCGGCCGGTGCTCAAACCCTCGAACTAGATTCCCGTCGGACGTTTTCAGTCCGACGCTCTAACCATTCGGCCACCCCGGTTTGACGATCATGGGCCCCCATGATTTTTTTTAGAAATTTTAGAGCGTGGTTTGCCATTCCCTTTCCCGGGGGGTTTTTTATCGAGTCACCATCCTATTTCCCCGGCACTGATTTGGGCTGGTTTGGCCCCCAGTGGCTAGGTGGGAAATCGGGGGGAAATTTCCTTGCCCGGGAAACCGCCCCGGGCCCGGTGCCCGAACCCTCGAATTCAGTTACCGTCGTGACCGTCTTGAGTCCGACGCTCTAACCTTTTCGGCCACCGCGCCCCATTTTTTAAATAAAAATTAAACAAAAAATAACAAAACAACACAAAACACACCCACCACACAACACACACACAACACACACACACACACACACAAAAAAAAAATTTTTTATTATTAAAAAAAAAAATTAATTTTTAATTAAATATATATATTTTTAATTAAAATTTATATTATATATAAAATATATATAAAAATTTTTTATATTATTTATATATATATATATATTATAAAATTATTAAAAATATATATATATAAAATATATATTAAAATTTTATTATATATAAATATATTTATAATGTATTTATGTATTTTTAACTCGCTGTAAAAAGTCAAAGTGGGGCAGGAATTGTCATTTAAATGTTTAAAAAATTTTGCATATGTGCTCTGATTATTTTCCCTTTTCCCCCCCGCCGCATATTTTTACCCGTGGGAATAGACAGACATATTGGACGTCCTGGGACCGGGAAAAGTATATAAATCGAAGCCTATTTCCCTCGTGGCAGAAAATCGACAGAAAAAAACCCAAAAAAGGGAAAAATGGGCAGCCCATGTGGGGCATTACATTTCGGTTTTGGCGGCTGCTCGTCTCCACTTTGCTTACGATTTGACCGATGAATGCTTGGCTTGCATGTGTTTCGTGAGTAATCTGGTTTGGCCCTTATATTGAGTTTTTCTCTATTATTTTTTATCATCACCTCATCATCATCATCATCATCATCATCATCTCACCCCTTCATCATCATCGTCATCATCACCATACCACCCACCTTTTCCATCATCATTTTATTATTAGTATAACAGTATGCTGTCGTGCCATAGACCGCATAGACAGGGGAGTCGATCACCAGCGGGACTTGGGTCCTGGCCGGGAATATCTCCACCCTAAAACCCTTCGAAAGGAGCAATGTCCTCGCCATGCAAGGGGTTCGTGACGAAAACTGAATCATCAAATTTTAAAAAATTATTCATTTTTATTATCATTATTCCCCTTCAATGATTCTTATTCTTTTTACTACAAATTTTTGTTATACCTTAAGTTTTTTATAATTCACTTAGAACCAGATCATCAAAAACCATTACGTTTTAATCTTAAGGCCATATACATCCCCTTTACTGCAGTGTTGCCAACCCTTTTCCCCTGATTGCTCCCTCCCCCAGGGCTCCCGAAAGGGTGAAGATGCCCGAGCCGTGTGCCAAACAACGGCGGGGGGGGGTGTCGGCCCCCGGGCGATCACCCTCTATTACTGGGTGGCGGAGGATACCTAAATGGGGGGTAAGGCGGCGTGCGTTCTTCCTCCGCGTTTTTGGGGTGTTTTTTGTGTTCAGGCATTATGTCTGATTTTGGACAGAAAGCGAAGAGGCAGAAAGGGAAAAGAAAATGTAGGGATAAATGAAACCCCCTTTAATTTCCAAAGTTGTTTCTTGATTATCAAAATCTATTTAACTACTAAATGTATTTAAAGTAGTACAGGCTCCCCAAATTTTATCTCATTATTAACAGCAAAAATTTATTGAAATTTAAAAGTTTAAAAAGAAATGGAATAAAAATATAAAATTAATAGTAAAGTAATAATAGAAAATATAAAAAAAATTATAATAATAAAAAAAAAAAAAAAAAAAAAAAAAAAAAAAAAAAAATAATAATAATAAAATAATAATAATAATAATAATAATAATAATAATAATAAAAAAATAATAAAATAAAAAATAAAAAATAATAAAAATAACAAGAAATAAAAAGTAATAAAAAAATTAAAGAAAAAAATGATATATAAAAATAATGAATAAAATGTTTAAAATTTTAAAAATGCAATAAAATGGAAAAAAAATGGGATAAAAATATAACATCATCATACTCATCATATCATCACCATCATACCCCAGTTAAAACATAAAAACAAAGATAATTAGTGAAAAAGATAAACGTAAAAGATGGTTTAAATTATTGCAAATATGAACAGCAAAAAACGAATACAGTTAAGGAAAAATACTGTCGCTATTCGAGGATCATCGTTATTAGTTTTTTTCCCCTTATAAGATAAGAGGTAAAATATTTATAATAATAATATATGAAATGATAATAGTAATTTGATGATGATAACAATAAAATTTGAAAAAAAAAGAGGAGAACAGAAATTTTAAATAAAAAATAATAAAATAATAATATTAATAAAAAATTTAATAATATAATAAAATAATAATATAAAAAAAATAATAGGATAAAAAGGGATAAAAAATAATAATGTAAGGGGATAAAATAAAAATAAAATAATAATAATAAAAAATAATAACAATAATTAATAAAAATAAATTTTAATAAAAACCTAAATACTAATAATAATAAATAAAAAATTTAAAAAACATGGGGCCCCGGCGGGGGGCGAGGGGTTTAAAGGCCCTTGGGAAAAAGGCCGCCCACGACGGCAACTGAGTTCGATGGTTCGAGTCCCCGGGCCGCGTGTTTTTTCCCCTTGGGAAAGGGAACTTCACCTCGTTTTCCACCTATTTGCTGGGTGGGCAAGCCACCCAAGTCAGTGCCGGTCCCAGAACGGGGAAATAGAGATTGGGGACTTTGCTAAAAACACCGGGGGGAAGGCAAAAAAGGGGAAACCACCGCTTTTAAAAATTTCCAAAAATCAAAGGGGAAAACCATGATGCCAACGTCCTTGTGGGACAGGGCCAAATTGAAAAAGAAAAAGAAAAAAACTAAAATATTTAAAAATAATAATAATTTAAAGGAAAAAAAAAGTAAAAGTAATAACAATAATAATAATAATAATAATAGTAAAGATGAGATAATAATAAAATAATAATAATAAAATAATAATGATAATAAAGTTTTAAAGGGAAAAATAATAAAAATAAAATAATAAAGAGATTATGATGATGATGAAAGATGATGAATAATAATAAAAAAAAGTAATGGGTAATGTTAAAAAAAATAAATAATAATAATAATAATAATAATAATAATAATAATGAAATAAATAATTAATAAAAGTAAAATTTTAAAAAAATGAAATAATGATGATGATGATGATATGATGATGATCATGATTAAAAAATTAAGAATAATAAAAATAAAAAAATATTAAAAAAAAATAAAATAATAATAATAAAATAATAAAAGGGTAATAAAGAAAAATGATATATGTTTATAACCCATATTGTAAAGAGAAAGAAAAATAATTATATTGATTGTTTTTTATTCCTATTATTAGTAGTATTTGTAGCAACAGTAGTAGTATGATTATCCCCCCCTCATCATCATCATTTTTTTTTTCCAAGGTCTTTACTCTTTTTTGGTTTTTTCGTTATTCCTTTTTGTCCTTCGTCGTTGTTACAGCGAGCATTAAAATTCTCCTTCCGTCCCCCCTTCCCCTTTTCCCGACTTCTCCCCGTGCGTCCCAGGACTGGGCTTTTGGGCCCCCAAAGAGGGGAGCGTCCGGGGTTACCTCGCCCCTCCGTTACCACCCGTACCCGACTGCCGTATTACGCCCCGGACCACGCGGCGGGGGGCCCAATGGGCCCAAAATGGAAATTCAAACCCCCGATTACTGGTTTCAGGTGAAGACAAAGCCTTGACCCATTCCCTGTTCCACCACCCTCCGCCTAAAGTGCTGCCAGAAAAAAGGTTTTTGAAAAAAGCAGTTATCCATATTGGCCTTAAAGGGGGGGGAAATTT
>NW_023652513.1:0-5244 GCF_015228065.2 Penaeus monodon
ATAATATATATAAAATATAAAATATGTGTATAAAAATTTATATATATATAATATTTTAATTATAAAATATATATATATTTTAATATATATTTTATATATATATAAATATAATGTTTATATACAAATAGGGTTTTATATATAAAATTTTAATATATATATATATAAAATATATATAAAATATATAATATGTTAATATCCATAGGTGTATAAAAAAACCTTTCATAAAATATATATATTTTTATATTATAATAAAATTATAATTATATAAATATATTTTTAAATATATTTATCCCTTTTTGTCCATATATATAAAATATAAGAAATAGATTAATATATACATACTATATAAAAATATATATAAACACAACCCCCAAATATATATATATATAATTATATATATATATATAATTATATTATAAAATATATTATACATATATATATATATATATATATATATAAAATTATAATTTATATGAAATAAAATTTTATAATAAATATAAAATTATATAAAATTTTATATATATATTTTAAAATATGTTTCTAATACAGATAAAATGTGGTTTGTAAATGTGTATGGGGATTTTCATTATATTTATAGGGAAATATATGAACCCATTAAATTTTGAAAAAATGTATAAAAGGTAGAAAAAAAATAAATTATCTTCACAATACAAAGATATATCGTCAGAAATAATATACCCAAAGAAATTTAGACAAATATATACCCCGACGGGGGGCTGATGAAACCCCAGTCCCACTTGTTGTTGTATAATTGGGTTTCCGTGACCTTGGGGTAGTTTGTCTGCCCCAAAGCTTTGGGGGGGAAATTTTTCTCCGTCGATGTATTTCATTTCCAAATTTTTTCTTTTTTGTTTTTTTCAGTCCTCAGGGGCTATTTCGCTTCCCCTTTCCCGTTTGGTAGATGTTTGCTTCATAACATGTACCCCCATGGCATTGGAGCCATGTTTGGGGGACGTTCGCTGATTTCCCGGTGCTGAAAACCAAAGGGCCCGTCTCATCAAAGTATCTGTAAACGCCAAATGCTGCAGAGTATGCATACACAACACTGTTGGGTTTTTTTTTGCCTGCCTTTTTGTTTTCATTTTAAGCATGGTTTAGGGATCTTCTCCCCCGGGTGTTTCGTGGCATTCTCACTGTCTTTCCGAAATCTGCTGATCGCCGGGAAAAAGCTTTCATGGTGCAGGGTCTGATCTTTCGAGTATGTTCTAAGCCTTCTTTCTGGGGTTTTCGGGAAGCCTTTTTTGGGGGATTTGTGTTTCATGGGAAAAAATGAAAATTTCCCTAGGCAATTTTCATCCTCAAGAAATTCCGGGCTGCAGATCCCAGGCTGGGAGGAAGAAGCCCAAATTTCAACACCAGATTTTTTTTTTTTGTTGTGGGCGGGTAATAAGGGGTATTTTCATTTTATTTGTAGGCTTAAAATATACACATGCCCCTTTGCTATGCTCGGGGGGGGTTTTTGGGGGTCGAAGGCTCACACATTCCACCCATTTTCCTGCCTGACTTGTTGGCGTTTCCTTGGCTCCCCTTCAGCCCCCCTTAGAAGGGCTAGGTTTTCAGGGGTTTTTCCTTGGGAATTGTTTGGCACATTTTACTTTTGGGGTTTGACCTCCCAATCTCCGAAAAGCCAGGCGTCTTTGTGCCCCGGGACCCGGGCCCGGGTTTTTTTGGGTTGGTCATTGGGGCGCTTATAAAGGGCATTTAAAAGTCGGTTTCAAGTTTTCCACTTTTTACTTGTGGAGTTCTTTGCCTAGACAGGGGGCCCAAAGGGTTCTGAAACACCTGCCATTTGGCCCTTGTTTTTCCACTTGGTTGGTCGTGGCATTTCGGCTGACACTATCCTGAGGTTATTATATGCACGGTCTCATCACACCAGCTAATCCTCTCCACCAAAGTTCAGTGGCCAGGAGGTCTAGGACCCCCCTCTGACATGTTTGGTTTGGTTTTGAGGGGGCGATCTCAGGGGGTCTCAAGCACGTTGGCTTGTATGGCCACCCGCATCGTCCCGGGGGGGACGGGATGGGGTGGTGTGCATTGAATCTCCCCTTGATCACTCGGTCTGTGCTGCAAAAGCACAGACCTGGCGATGAAAGCTCCTACTTTGGCCGCGTACACATTGTACATTTTTGGGGGGCCCCCTGGCCGGGTGAATCTCGACGGCAAGAATTAACGTCGTCCCCACATTCGGTGCATGGCTTTGCTAAGCGGAAATTGTTCCTGAAAAGGATGATGAACCCTCTTTTGCCATCATTGTGTGGCGCATAAAGACTTTCCCCGAAAAGGAACAGGTCCCAATGTTAAGTCTCCTGGAGATCAAAGTCAATGCTCCTTTTAGCGCACTATTGCGTGGAGGTGGCATTCCCTTTCGGGGAAGCCTTGGTGTTCCCCCGTAGTATGCTTTAAAGTGGCATGATGTTATTCTGAAGTTACTCAGAACATCGGGGGGCGGGGGGGTTTCCCAGCTGCTTGAGGTTCTTCTTGTTGTCAGCTTCCCCAGACCATTGGGGGGGAGAGCCTTTGGGAAAATCTGACTTTGTTTTTGGGCTTTTTCTCGGTTTTTCGTGTTTTTTCTTTTCTGGCCCTTTCCTGGGGGAGGTCAGCGTCTCTGCTCTGGCTGCAAATTCAGCCTGGTTTTAGTGGGAGGAGAGTCCGTCCTGGGGTGAGGTTGGGCTTTTGGTTTTTGGCCCCCCTCCCCTTGGGGCGACCGGACGCCCCCCTCGGGGCCCCTTTACTCGACCCCCCAGGGGGCGGAAAATCCCAAAACTTTTTCCTCATCAAAGAGATCTTCATTCTGGGGAGGGTTTTTTAGGCTTTTTGAACCTTTTTTCCTGTGTTTTTTTTGCACTTTTTTTTATTTTCGGAAACTCTTTTTTTTGGGATGTCCGGGTCGGCTGGGGGCCTCCTTTTTTAGGAGGTCGGGGGGCCTTTTTCCCTTTTTTTCTTTCCCCCAAAATTAGGGGTTGGGGGGAAAAAGAACAAATCTATCGCTTTTTGGCACCCAAAACCCTTTCCCAAAGAGCAAGCCAGGCTCCAGGCTATGCCTCTTGTCGTCTTTTCCGCCTCTTTTCCGACAGACAGCCAGGCTCCCGGCGTGTGCCTCTTGCCGCCTCTTTTCCCAAAAGAGCAAGCCGGCTCCAGGCGTGATGCCTCTTGTTCTTGCCGCCTCTTTCTGACAGAGCAAAACCCCGGCTCCCGGGGTGATGCCTCTTGCGTCTTGCTGCCTCTTTCCTGACAGGCAAGCCACAGGCTGGGTTTCCTCTTTTTGGGTTTTCCCCTTTTTTTACGAAACCGGTACGTGATGCCCTTGGTTTGCCGGGCCCTTTCCCAGACGCCGGTAGGCTTCCCTTGGACATTGGGCTTTGGCTGTGGGTTTTCCCCCTTTTTTTTTGTAGCCCTGAGCAACCTCATTTGGGTTATAAGACACCCATTTAGCTTGGTTTCGCGGCCCGGGGTACCAAATTTTTGGCATTGAAACCCGAATGGGTCAGCCCAATTTAGGTTTATCCCCCCTGGACCAGGACTTGCCCGGTTTTAGCCCCTTTGGAAATTGGGGGCCTCCTAGGGGGTTGACCCCCCTCTTGGCTGGAACAAGGGTGAGCTCGGGCCCCCTTTCCTTGGGGTTTATGGGGAAAACCCCCTTTCCCCCTTTTTCAGCCTTTTTCTTCAGGTAAAGGAGGTTTTTGGGGGCAGAGATCCCGCCCCTTTGGTAACCCAGTCCAGCCCGATTTTTGTTCAACTAAACCCTGACCATGGAAATGCATTGTCGTCCCTTCTTGTTTAGCCAGCACTTTAAATTGGGGAACGTCTAGGGGTCTAAAACTCCCCTCGTTGGCCCAACGGCCTCGGACGCTCGGCCGCCCTTTGCTTTGGGCTTGCTCGGGGGGGCAGCAGCTGATTCGGCTGTTCACCCTGGGGCTCCCCTCTCAGTCAGGGAGGTCCTCTGAGGGGTCTCAGGACTTCCAGGGCTTGGGTACAGGCCGGGAAAGGGCCAGCAAAAGAGTCTATTTTTGACAATCTGATGGCAAACTATTGTTTTTGGATGGTTTTTCTATCTTGGCAGCAGCAGAAGAGTCATCCTGTCACGGGGTTTTCTTTGCCCCGGAGGCAGATGGCTTTAAGGTGGCTGCTGTGTCTGGCCTTGCTGGGTCGCAACATTGAGTCGCCTGTGTTTTTTTTTTTTTTCCTGTAATTGGTCAGTGTTTCACCCCTCTCACGCCCCCACTCACCAAGTCCACAGCCCATGTTAAGAGCTTGGAACCCTTTTGCTCATCCCTCTGAACCACCAAAGTTGTTTCCCACAGTGGGGGAGAGAGGACCCATACCCTTTTTAAAGTGGAATCCCTTTTTCCTCTGAAACACACTCAAAGGCTGTTTCACCTCAATGAGGAAAGGGAGCTTTTTATGCACTTTTTCAGGGAAATTTTTTCATCCCTCAGAACAACCACCAAAGGTTGTTTACCCACCCCAGAGGGATAGAGGATCTGTACCTTTCAAAGTGTTCCCTCTTCCCTCTGAAACAGGTACCCAAAGCTGTTTCACCTCAGTGAAGGAAGAGATTCCTCACCTTTCTAGGAAATTCCTCATCCTCTGGACACCCTCCAAAGCGCTGTTTACCACGTGAGGGAGTGATTGATTATTTAAAATTATCTGCCGGTCAACAGCTAAGGTCATTAGGGCGAATACCTTGTTAAATAAAATAAAAATGTTTAAAACTTAAAATCTTCAATAAATTTCTTAAAATACAATAAATTTAAAAAACAAAGCAAATTTATGCTCTAAAAGGGATAAAATTTTGCAAAACATTTGCATAAATTTAATTTTATTGAAATATTATTCCTAAGAAATAATAAAACCCCTATGTCACAAACCCTTTCCCCCAAACTTTTTTTATGTAAGGGGGGAGACAAGTCATAATCTTTGGCTGAGAATGTTGCACATCTTTCCCTACTGTGCGATCTTAAAAGGCTTTTGGCATCCTTCACAAAATGCTTCATTTTAGCCTCATTGGGCCCCAAATCATCTTGTGTGCCCGTTCTTAGTCTTGTTAATACCTTCCACTTTTGGTTCGGAGGATGTAGTCGCCCCAAAATGCCAAGGTCTCCTCATTTTCGCAGTTTTTTTTCTGGAGGTATGCCCCCTTGTTTCCCTTCATTTTCACGAAGACAAATTTGAGCTGGGGTTTTTGGTCGGGGGTTTGTGGGAGAGGAAAAAAAAACCCCCCGG
>NW_023652516.1:0-2500 GCF_015228065.2 Penaeus monodon
CCCCTTGGGTCCCACTAGCCTCGCCCCCGGGGTCAGGGGGTATACCGCGGTACAGTCCGCATGCCCGACGCTACGAGCTCCCCCGGGGCCCCCACCTACGGTTTTTACGGCCGGCGTGATGGGTGACGTCTATTTTCAATGAATTCCGAGCCAAATGCCTTTTGTAATACGGCATGAAAGTTTTGATAGTCTCTCTCTCAGTTTAGTATTTTTTTTTTCCACCCCCTAACATAAAGCGGAGTTAACAGACTTCACTCTTCTTCTCTCTTTTCTTTCCGGGAGTACAGAAGACTTTTGTGTGCTAAAAAAATATAAAAAAGGGAACAGTTTGTAGCGTTACGGGGAAGCTAAAATGAAAACAAGACCCACACGAGTTTTTTTGGGTTTGTTTAAACCCTTTTATTTGATTTTTTGTGTGTTTTTTAGTTTTTTAGTTATCCTATAATAGCATTCTCATTTTATTATCCCCAGCTAGGTTTACGATGAAGTGTTCTCGGCTTCACTTTTTAACTCCTAGCTTAGCATAAGATTTTATAATTACAAATGTCAAAAATAGCCTTCCTTTCACAAAAATTTTGTATGGCAGAATCCCACTACAATTATATTTTGAATTTTTCTTTATCTGTTTTTGTAAAAAATATAGTGCTCTGCCGGGCGTGCCACCTCCGCCGTCCCGTTGTGCCACACGAAAAAACATGTTCGCGCTACAATCCCCCATTTGGGAATTATTTTCGCACCGGGAACGGGGTCGTTGTTTACATACCAAGACCTACACTTTTTTTCTTTTCCCATCTACTATTGTCTTCCTGGGGCAAAATAAAAGGAGAAGGAAAAGATCGATAAAATATTCGAAAATTCCAATGGAAAAAAAGTGCAAAGTAAGTAATTTTAACCAGATAAACATAAAATGGTAATGTTAGCTCCCAAACATTTTTTCAATAAATAATAAAAAGTATAATATAAGATAATACTGATAACACAAAAACAACAACAGCTAAACAAAAATCCCAGGACTTTTTTTTTTTTTTTTTTTTTTTTCTTAAAATGCTTTTCCTGTTTCAGGGGGTCCCCGGGTGCGGATTTTGTATCCGATCTTCTTTTGGGTTTTGGCCCTTTTTTTTAGCCCCGGATGCCCTTCCTCCCGTAAAACCCCCCCCATTCTGGGGGTTGAATTGGGGGCCCGGGCACGGAACTGCCACTGGACTGTAGACCCCATGACGGTAGCAATCGAGGTGAGTTCCCTTGTTGGGGGAAAAAACGCCCCGGCCCGGTGACTGAACCCTCGAACTCAGTTTCCCGTCGGACAGTCCTGAGTCCGATGCTCTAACCATCGGCTACCACGCCCCAATAAACTATGCAAAAACATTGTAAAGATTAATCAACTACTCCTGTATAAATGTACAAATGTCGAAAAATGTCTTAAATTTTAAAAACTCTACACGTGCTATTGTTTACCCTTATCTAAAGATCTATGATTCAAAAAAAACAATTTCGGTCTGTTACGACTATGGTGTAAAAGAAACTGTAAAATGGGGGATGGTAAAAGAAATTTTGGAAATGCCGGATGTTTTTTGCACTGTCACTAATTCCGTTAAAATGATATTCTTTTTTTATCATAATATAGAAAATCGAAGAATGTTGTTAGGTTATGGTAATGAGGGGGAGGAAAAAGGTGATGAGGTGATGTGATGAAGTGTGTGATGATGGGGGTGAGAAAATGAAATGAGACGACGATGATGATGAGATGCTGATGATGAGTTTACGATGATGAGATGATGATGATGATATAAAAAGATATGATAATGATAATGTAATGAAAATGATGATGATGGTGAGGGTTACGAATGGGGATAAGTTTATTATGTGACAATAAAAAAATAAGAATGGAAAGATGATGATGGTTTACAAATGTGACGATGATGGCGCGGGTGGTGATGAAGGTGATTGAATAAATTAAAAATACTAATATGTAATGACAATAATAAATTTAAATAACGGAGGATTGTGGGTTTTCTTGATACACTTTCCATGAAAAAAAGGGGTAAAAAAAAAAGTAACCCTAAAAAAAATGCACCTAAAAAAAATTAAAATTAAATTCTTTATCTACCAAACCCAAAAAAAAAAAAAAAAAAAAAAAAAAAAAAAAAAAAAAAAAAAAAAAAAAAAAAAAAAAAAAAATGACCCTTTAAAAAACCCTTAATTGGATGTGTTTTAAAAATGTACTTATTTTTATAAAAGAAAACCCCCTTTCGACTCCAGAAATAACATCTAACTTTTTAAAGACTACAGGGGTCTTTCTTTTTTTTCACGTAGCCTCTGGGTTTATTTTATTTCAAACTTAAATGAAAAAAAAATCTAGAATATTCATCGAGCGTAACTAAAAAAAATACGAATTTGAATTAGATTTCGTAAAGGAAAACCAATGAAAAAAAAGAAGGGTTTTCGAGATAAAAAAGTAAGTGAATAAATAAAAGAAAAAAAGTAAAAACAGTGATTAAAA
>NW_023652517.1:0-5242 GCF_015228065.2 Penaeus monodon
TAAGCTCACCTGACCGTGGGCAAACTCCCATATCCTCATAGGAGAACCCCTACCCCATTTGCCAGTTCCAAGCCCTACCCGGAAAGCTGCCTATTAAAGCCTCGGGTGGTCACCCCGGGTGCACGCCACCTCTGCCGACCACAGCCCCATATAAAGGGGACGGAGGCTGTGGGCCCTGTGGGGTTCCGAGGGCTTTGCCCACAAGCTTCATGTGGGTTTGACGCTGCCGGGGCAGTAACTCTCTCCAATCCTGCCCCGAAAATTTGTCCTCATAGTGAGGACCCACAGCCCGCCTTACTTGCTGGGTGGGGGGGGCAACTCCCCTCCCCCAGCATATCCATTTATTCTGGTCATTGCCAGGGGGGTCTTTCTGGGGGGAGGAGGACGGGCCAAGGGCCCACTTTATTATTTTTATTATTATTAATTTTTTATTATTATCCTTGTACATAACTCATTCTCATCATTATCATTGTTATCATAATTCTATTATTATTTTGTTATCCTAGTGATTATTATTGTTTCATTTCTTTATTATTTTCATCATCAAATTTTACATATAATTGTTATAATTATCATCATTCTATATCATTATTATAATTTTATCATAATCAATATTTTTTTTATCATATCATAATTATCATTACAATCATTATTATTTTTCTTTTTTGTATTATCTGATTTTTTTTCTCATTACCGTAATACCATTATCGTACTAAAGTTATGTTTAATTTTAATATTGTTATAAATGTTATTATTGCTGTTATCATTAAAAATAATCATTGTTGTTGTTATACTATTTACTCTAATTATCATTTACAATTATTTTATTATCTATTACAGTCAATTTTTTGTTATTGATATTATCATTACTATCTTAAGCATAATCAATATTCTTGTTGTTTTGGGGGGGGGGGTTTATAGTTCATAAATATCACCCTGGGGCAAAGCTCCAGGAAAGGATTTTTTTTTGGTTCATAGGCAATGCTTGTGAATTCCCGAAGTTAAAGGGTTAAAAAAAAAATGTGAAAGACATCAAGTCACATAGCATTATTATAAAGTACTGTGGTGAAAGGTTAAAAAAAAGTACGAAGAGGTGATGACAAACAATTGGTTGAGTCTCTGTCTCCTAAGCACCCCACAACAGAAATAGCAATGGGATGAAGATGGGGAGGAGGTAATTGAAAAAACACACAATGCACTGATAGGTATTTGTGTTAAATCATTTCACCATTACTTTGAAATTTTATGTCAAATCAGCATCTATAAAAAAGGGTCTGACTGATATCAGTTTTTTTTTAATTTTTTTATTGTAGCAAGTTCGTTTTCAATAAATGATTCTCATTAATCATATGTTTGGTCCCATTTCTAACAGTTTGGAAACCTATGAACTGCAACTTTAAGCTAAAGCAACTGCATATATAAATGTAAACATTTGACATTTGTTTGGAAAAAATCTAATTCAATTCTCAGATGCTGCTTTCTCAACCTAATGTACATGCAAGCTTAACCCACTGTTGTGGGGGATGGCAAGTAATACAGTACATGCCACACCACTATTTAGTTTTTCAATTGTGTTTACACATAGATGGCCCTGCAAAACCTTAGTCAACAACTAGTCAAACTATTGCACCTGTTTACTATTTCCCATGACTTTCAGAAAAATTGTTAATTTTATTTGGTATCAGAACTGTTAATAGCATTATAATAACCATAATGTCAAAAATAATCATAACAGTATTAACACTAAAAAAAAAAAAAAAAAAAAAAAAAAAAAAAAAAAAGACAAATCACAAACAATAAAAATGGACTTCGACTACTAATGGCTGAGCACCTGTGGAGACATCTTGTAAATACAATTTCAGGAAACATAATTTCATTTGGGCATTACATGTTCCCAGTGTCATTGGTTAAAATGTAACCAGATTTTAAAAAAAAAAACTAATTCAGGCTGATCTAACTGGCAAAAGGGATAAAAACTGGCAAGGCTTAATTACAAACTACAGAAATCAATGAAAATTTTACTTAGTAAAATTTATATTCATAAATATCAACTTTGACCAAATCATTTTACAGAAAACACTGTAGCCTTCTAGGATCTGAGCCAACTCTGTATAGTTCCTATGCATATTAAACTAAAAAGCTTAAAACAAACTAAAAACAGATATATATAAATGTATACATAGTATACTTAAATAGCTAGTTATTAAACAGCTGAACATAACATGGAAAGGAAAATGAAAGACCAATGGAAATAAAATTTTCTATTATATCAAATACATATATTGAAACTTATGCAGATTTTTATATTCCATTCAAAGTGTTTGGTATCTCTTGCATATAACTTTACATCGAACAATCACAGAACTAGGTTTTCCCTAATAAGTCACTGGCAGATATCCTCAAATTCAAACATATTTACGACTTGTGACTAAATAAAATCCTTCTATGTTAGCACTTCTAAATCTTAATATACTTGCAGAAAGAAGAAGGGAAAAAAAAAAAAGAAGCAAAAAACAACAAAATTAAAAGGAAAATTGGTAAGATATGAAAAGAAGGGGCAGCAAATACAGAAAGATAATACAACACTTTAGGGACTATACTAGTGTCAATTAACTTGTGCTTCATCACCAGTAGATACTGTACCTCACAATGGCATGAAAAATCAATTCTTGCACAATGCTAATAGCTACTTGGCTCATTTACAAACCACCATTCATAGAAATAGGAATCATGAAAGGGCTTAATATAAGTGCATCAGGGGCTTATATAGAGTATTTTACAAAGGTACATAATTAACAAAGACGATTCATTGAAAAGGCCTGTGCAATGTGGCAAGATCTCAGGACTTGCAAACAAAACAACTCCCTGTTGTTGTTAAGAAGTGACAGTGTTTATTCAAGATATAAACGTGATGGGTTTCCTCAAATGGGTAGCTTAAACAGGGTCAATTTTGGTAAGGCAATTTTCTATTACAGAAAAAATTCAGGGCATGTCAAAACACTTCTGGCCCAATTGCTGAAATACATTTTATAAACTTCACAAATTTAACAAGAAATTTTGAAGTGACATGGCTTCAGCCAATATACCAATGTGAATGGGGAAAGGGGTTCCCAATTGTCCAAGTTATAAAGTAAAAAGAATAAAAGAATAAAAATAATAATTTAAAAACTACTAAGAAACATACACTGACCAAAGCATACATATAAAATAGTAATCAAAATAACCAAAAAGAAAATTTAACATCCTGTAACCTAATGAGAGCAATGTTTCCCTACAATTCTGTACCAGTGACTACGATATAGTATGCATCTCCCAAATTTAAATTTTTTTAACTCTTAAATAATGCATGTATAAAATTTAAAAAAAAAAAAAAAAAAAAAAAAAAAAAAAAAAAAAAAAAATCAATTTCCTTATAAATGTCTCAGACAGCTAACATCTCTGAGTGAAGAATTTCTGCTTAACATTAGCACCTCGTACTTAGGCATTCACTGACGGGAAAAAGCCTATTGGAAAGGAATTGACAAATTATATTTGTAATGGTGTGAAGAAGAGAGAGAGGGAACATAAGCTGACATAGTACTCAGAATAGAATACATGAGTGCAAAATTTCAACAAGAACCCTGGTTCTATGATAGTACTTTGTATTCTTTCCTATTTTGTATGAGAAAAAGTGAAAAAGGATAAAGAAATAGAAATAGAAAAATAGTTAGTTGAGTGCATAAGTGAGTTGAATGAGTGAATGAGTGAGTGAATTTGTGTATGGATGAGTGAGTGATGTTTGTACAAGTTACATCATTTTCTTGTTCTATTATTCATACTAAATCTGATGAGTTTATAAAAACTGCATTGAAAGGGAATTAATATAACAGAAGACATGTAATGATAGATTTGGGGAGAAAAAAAAAGGAAAAGAAAAAAAAAAAAAAAAAATCATGTAGCTCCTATGATAAGTATTGATCACTCCAAATTATTTAGCTTATATTTAAAAGCAAGCAATTTAAACCACTTAATTAATCCAAAATACAAAGCACTGAAGTGAATCGCTCTAAAAACCCACAAGGACGAGCATTTGCACATTTACCTGAAGCACTCGCAAAAGGTTATCACTGTAATTTGAAGAAGTACACATAGATATCTATAACCCTAATCATGAATAATTAACATTACATGAAAATAAGAAAACAGGCTGTTTTGAATGCAGGTGCCACGAGGTAAGCCACACACAGATAGTCCCAATGAGACAGCCACTTGCACCAGGCTTGATAACCGGAAGGCCAACGAAACTGGGCCGGGATCCATAAAAGAGAACCTGGAGGAAATAGAAGATTAATTAAAATCTTTGTAAACACAACAACAACAACAAAAAATCAAACAAGAAATAGGAAATAAGAAATGATAAGAAACTGTAACGGTGGTCTCCCCTGGAAACCATAACATTTTAAGAGGCTTTCATTTGAAACATTTCCTTTAAACCCTAGCTGCAAGTTTATGTACAGTTCACTGATGTGTGTGTGTGGTGTGTGTGGGGTGTGTGTGTGTGTGTGTGTGTGTGTTGTGTGTGTTGTGTGTTGTGGGGGTGTGTGTGTTTTTGGGGGGTGTGTGTGTGTGTGTTTGTGTGTGTGTGTGTGGTGTGTGTGTGTGTTTTTTGGTGTTGTGTGTGTGTTTGTGTGGGTGGGTGTGTTTGTGTTTTGGTTTGTGGTTGTGGGGGTGTGGTGTGTGTGTGTGTGTGTGTGTGTGTGTGGTTGTTTTGTGGTGTGTGGTTGTTTTTTGTGTGTGTGTTGTGTGGGTTTTTGATTGGTTGTTTTTATGTGTGGGTTCTGCCCTGTGCTGGGGTTTGGGCTTGGGGCTCGTGCTTTTTCCTATCTCTGGTTTTCTTGGGTTTGTTCGTCTGGTGCGTGCCTTTGTTGGTGGGTTTTGGCTTGTAAAGTTGTGTTTTGTTGTTTGGTAGGGAGGTTTGTTTATTGTTTTCCCCAAAGGCTTTCGACCCCCTTAAAATTTTCCCTTAAATTTATCCTTTTTCTCTTTAAATTTTAACTTGGGATCCCGGGAACAATTAGTGATGTATTGTAAGGTGGATTCCCTTTTCAACAGGTAACCGTCACATTTTAAGTGAGGGGAAGGTTTGCAGATGCATTCGTGAAACCCCTTTATTTTTTTTTCCTTTTTTTTTTTTTTTAAAGGGGACCAAAGTTGGAAAATTTTGAAGGGATCCCTTTAAAGGCGAAACCCCTATTTGGAAATG
>NW_023652519.1:0-5241 GCF_015228065.2 Penaeus monodon
TTTATAATATATTTTTATTATATATTTATATATATATAATTTTTAAAATTTTTATATATTTTTATATATTATAAAATATTTTATTATATATAATATTTTTAATTGATATATATATATTATTTATAAAGATATTAAAAATATATGAAATATTTAATATAGTTTAAAAATAATATATTATATAATATTATATTATATATATATATAAATTTTAATATAATATATTATTTATTAAAATACAATATTACATTCATATGCAATACATATATAATATATATAAATAATGTATAATTAATATAAATATTTTTATATAAAATAATTATATATTATATATATAAAATATATATATATATTATATATTTTATTGTATTGCATATGAGTGTTAAATAATTTTATATATAAATTTTAAAATATAATATATATATATATTTTAATATATTATATATATATATATATTTATATATAGATATATATAATATGATATATAATTTTAATTAAGTATAAAATATAAATATATATATATATAAATATATATTATAAATTTTTTTATATATTATATATATAATTTATATGTATAAATATATATTAATATAATATTTTATTATATATTATTATTGTTTATATATAAAATAATATATTTACATTCCTATCAATAATTATAATATTAAAAATATATATATATAATTTTATTATTATATTATATATATATATATAATATTTGTGTGTGTGTGTGTGTGTGTGTGTGTGTGTGGTGTGTGTGTGTTGTGTTTCGTATATAATTAATATTATATATATATAAATATATAATAATTATATTAGTATATTTTAATATATATATATATTATTTTTAATATATAATATATATCATGTTATATAATATAATATAATATATATAAATATTTTTATTATATATTACCCATGTTATTATATATATAATAAATAAATATATATTATAATATATATCTTTTGTGTGTGTGTGTGTGTGGTGTGTGTGTGCGTGTGTGTGGTGTTAGATGTGGATAATTTTTATTTTTGTTACAGGATGTGGAAATTTATTTCAAACCAGTGGACCACTGGCTGTTTTCCCCGTGGGGCCAAATGTACAAAAAAGAACCCCCCGCTCGCGAAGCGGAGTCACTTTTAATCGACCTGTTTGACCGGGAGTTCGAGCCAGCTACCCCCACTAAGGTCAGCTCCGCCTCTCTCGGGCACGACCGTGACCTCCGCACGGCCCGATAACCCCATAAATAAACATGTCGTGTTCTTATACTGCGTGGGGTAACTCTCAGAAAAAAAGGTCAGCCGTTAACAGTAAACTCCCTTGTTCACCATTTACTAAGGATGATAGCCTTTACAGTCTGGTGGCAGGAGGGCCCTGCACCCTTTTTGGCATGCAACAGGCACCCCCCCAAAGAAAATCCTCCTCGACCGCTTCAAGACATGGCTAAAAAAAAAAAAAAAAACACGAAGTAACTTTTTGGGCCCCCTTTTTTTTTCTTTTCCCTTCCTTCTCCCCATCATGTGTTAACCCTTTTTTTTTGTTGGGTTAAAAGGTGCTAATGACACAAATGGCACTTCTCCACTTTTTTCCCACCTCAGTCGTATTTCCGTCGATCGGTATGGATCATAAACATGAATATCGTTTTTTTGGGTAAAGAAATTAATTATTTTCTCTCGTTTTTAAAGATTTATATTGTTTCATCTGCAACGAATTTAACCGGTTGGGTTTTTTATTTTTACCGAATTTCCCATTTTTTTTTATCTCGTTTAACCCTCGCGCCCGACTGCCCTTCCCTTTTCTTTTTTTTTGCGGTCACTTTGATTAAAAAAAGGGTTTAAATTTCCTGTCTTGACCTGACCTCACTTCTCTTTTCCCGGTCGGTGCGGCGTGGGGTAGGGTCAGATCCCATTTGGGGTTCCCTCTAATTTGGGAAGAAAACATATCATTTTTACATTGCTTTTTGGGCACGTTCTATCGGGCTAGAGCAAAGCAGGTAAAAAAAATTGTTTTTTTTTGGATATAGCGTAGGATTTTCCCCCCATTATAGTGCACGGGATTCCCGATATTGCCCCGGGTTGGTAAACCCTAATAGATCGCGCTCCGTTTTCGAGAGTAATTTTATTCGTTCTTGGCTCCCTTTGAGCGGTGTGCCCCGGTTACGTCCGTTAATTTAATTAGGACTAGGGTTTAAGTTTAGAATCATTTTTGCTTATTAATCACACCTTCTCACCCTTTTTGAAGCCCTTTGCATTTTTTGGGTACCCCCAAGCTTTTGTGTGATTCGTGAATTATATATCCTTCGGGAATTTTTGCGAGCGCCCATTACAGAAGCAGAAGAGACAGGTATTATATTCCTGGCTCGAGTGCTTCATCATATACGGCTTTTGGGAAAGGGACCCCCCCTTTATTAGTTTTTTTGAAGTCTGCGTGCAAAGCTAGCATGACCTCGGCAGTTCAGATTTCTGAGCCGAGAAGTTTGTTTGAAAAAAAATTTGGCGAATTTTTTTTTCATTCCCCATTCATTCATGCTTTACATTCTGTGCAATCATTATATGTTAATTCAATGTATAGTTGAAAAAATCTTAAATAGCTACATTGTAATTTACTTCCCGTTTTATTATAGTAACGCTAATATTTGTGTTTGTGTTCATTTCTGGTGAGGCCTCTCGCTTCCCTTCATTAACGATAGCTGCATCACACACGCATACACACACAATTAGCTCACTCACCACACAGGATAAAAAAACTGACCCTTTTTATTGTCTTAGTGCCGGCAAAGATTTTTCTCTTTAGCCCCAATTTTTTCTGTCGCGTCTTGTACAATTTAAACTATTTTTTTATCTGTGACACATGGTTCAAATAGATCTTCGCGGGTCGCCATGTCGTTCCCTTTTCTATTCTATATCTATCAAGAGGTTTGGGAGTTCAAAAAGGTCTATCGGGCCGCTACTGACATCTCCCTCTTTATTTTCTTTTTTACCTTTGTGAAAAAAAAACCAAAAAGAAAAAAAAAAGACGAAAATAAATTAGAAAAAAACAGTAAAAAACCCTTAAATTTTTATGAAAAACCGGTAGTGGTAATTTCCCCCCCCATCTTTTTCTGTTGCCTTTCTTTTTCTCTTACTTGGCCCCTTTCTGTATGATTGGCTCCCCCCACTTTATATTGCAGTGGACCACACGGCACCGAAGGAGGGGCCCTTAGGATGCTGTAAAAGGGCGTCTCGAAGTCGCCATAGGCCCCCGGCCCGGATTTTCGTCAGAAAAAAGGGGTTGCCGCCAGACTCCCCGTACATCCGCGAACCAGCACCTTTTCCCCAGGTATCAGTCGCCCCGAATGCGTGCCTGGCGGACCCTGCAGATCCCCTCAACTCCAGGGGTCGTAGCGCAGATACACAGCCCCGGGTGCCCCCCCTGCCCCGACGCCTTTAAACCGGATGAAGATTTTTGAGGATTGGACGCGAGAAAGGGCCTGGGGCGAGATCTGTGAGGAGTGTGGACGAGGGCGCCCGAGTTAGGGCCCGGGCCAGGACACGAGGAGGTCAAGACGAAACCGAAGTCAAGGAGGCCCTTTTCGAGACTTTCGAGACGTGTGAACGAGGGGGACAGTTAACAGAGGACCAGGAGGAAGGAGACGGGGACGAGAAGCCCCGAAAAGGCACCAGGACGACGCACAGAACGAACGACCAGCCCCGTTAGGGGCACCCTTTTGGGGGCCCCCGAGGGCAGGCGCGAAGGTGGCCGAGCAATATAAATTGGATAATTCTTTCTGTTTTCAGGATGTGGATAAATTCTATTTCTATAACCATGGGCCACGTGGGGTGTTTTCCCCGTGGATCCAAATGTCAAAAAAGAACCACCCCCTCAGCGAGGGGGATCACATTTTATATTTGACCTCGTTTGCCGGGATTCGTACCAGCTACCAGCGCCTAAGGTCACTCCGCCCTCTCTCCCCCCAGCTGACCCTGACCTCCGCACGCCCGATAAACCCCCTATAATAAAACATGTCGTGTTCTTATACTGCGTGGTGTCAACTCTCAGAAATAAAGAGTCAAGCCGTTAACAAGTATAACTACCCTCTGTTTACCATTGTACTAAGGATGATAGCCTTTTACAGTGTGTGTGTGTGTGTGTGTGTGTGTGTGTGTGTGTGTGTGTGTGTGTGTGTGTGTGTGAGTTATATATACACATATATAATATATATATATTTAATATATATATGATGTACATATAATATATATATAATTATACATATAATATATATATATATATATAATATATAATATATATATATATATATATATATATATATATATATATATGTATATGTTATATTTAATATATATATTTAATATAAATAATATATAATATACAGATATAAATATATATAAGAAGAATTATATAACATATATAATATAATTATATATATTTTATATATATATAAGTTATATTTTATAATTATGCAATACAGATATACTATTTTTTTAATAAATAGTATATATACTATAATTTATGTAAATATATATTATAATATAATAATTATATATAATTAAAAATAATATAATATATGTATAAATATTTATATTAAAAATATATGTAATAATATTATATGTATATAATATAACATAATATTATATATATATAATAATATATAATATATATTATATATATAAAATAGAATATATATATATATATAATATATTTATAATGTAATTGGGAATATATATATATATATATATATATATATTTAATATTATATTTATATATAAAATATTATATTATATATTATATATATATATATATATATATATATATATTATAAAATATATAAATGTGTATAATATATATATAATATATATATATATTTTATATACAATATATATATATATATAATATATATATATATATTGTGTGTGTGTGTGTGTGTGTGTGTGGGTGTGTGTGTGTGGTGTGTGTGTGGTGTGTGGGTGTAATATTATTATAATATATATAATATATAATATATATTTTATAATAATATTTTATATAAAATATATATATATATATATCTATCTATATAATATATTATATTATAAAATATATTATATATATATATATATATATATATTAAATTGTATATTTTATATATATATATATATATATATATATAAATTATATATATTATAATTATATAATATTAATATACTATATATATATAGTTGTGTGGTTTGTGTGTTGTGTGTGTGTGTGTGTGTGGGGTTTTATAT
>NW_023652520.1:0-2500 GCF_015228065.2 Penaeus monodon
CCCACCACACAACACAAAATTATTTATTATATATATATATTATATTTAATTATGAAATATTTATATTTGTGTGGTGTTGTGTTGGTGTGGTTGTGGTGTTGTGTGTGTGAGAGAGAGAAGGAAAGACAATTCGGCCGCTGCCCGGATAAGCGACGTCGAGAACATGACGGGGGTAGCCTAGTTGGTACCGGGGGTCCGATCCCGGGGGAACACGAAGGGGCAACACCTCTTTTAACATGGTGAGGATGGTATGAGAAGAAGTGTATTACTACCACTATGCAGTTTAATCTATTTTTTTAGTCAATGGGTTTTTAAACCAAGTATCAACAGAGTAGAGGTTTTCCATTTTTCAATTTATGTAAAAACCAAATAAGTAGGGTTTAAAATACCAATGGGAAAGCAACTCAGGGGCTAAAATTAAAAAACAACCTTTTTATGAAAATATATTTTTCGTTTTCATAGTTTACTGAAGAAAGAAGTGAAAAAGAAAGGGATATTATTTCAGGGATTCGTGAATATCCTGGATATGTTAGTAATTTACGAATCCCCGGGTGAAGCAGTGATTTCAAGAATTCTAAAAATTTGGGGATTTCGGGAATCCTGATTTCACAACTTTATGAACACACACACACACTCACACCCACACACACACACACCACAACACACACACACACACACACACACAATATATAAATATATATATATATATATATATAATATATATTATATATATATATATATATATATATTATTTTATATATAATATATATATATAATATGAATGTGCATATATTCCATGCCCACGGTGAGTTTAGATTAGTTATTGTCTTTACACATAGATGGCTCCACAAGTCATCAGTGAACCACAGATGATGTACTGCCTATTTCACATCTTTACCCTTTTCCTTGATTTTCATTTTTTTTCAAATCTTAAATTGCTGGTACATTATAATAATTGTTATGTCTACAATCAGCATCATTATGAATAATATTAAAATCCCGCAGACTCAAGGACAGGTGAAATCAGGTGAGGTAAAAAAAAATCTACTGATTGACATTTTTTTGTTAAGATATTTCGCAAAAACATTATACGGTAAACCCATATCATTTCCGCGAACGGGGGGATAAAAATTATATATATAATAAAAATATATATATATAAAATTATATATATAATAAATTATATATATATATATATACAATAACATATTATATTATATAAAAAAATATGGGTAATATAATTTTGTGCTTTGTGTGCGGGTGGGGTGTGTGTGTGTGTGGGTGTGTGTGTGTGTGGGTGGGGTGTGTTTGTGTGTGGGGTGTGTGTGGGGGTGTGTGTGTGTTTGTGTGTGCCTTTTTTTATAGATTTTTTTAAAGGGGATATTTGAATATATATATATAAAATTATATAATATAAAATATATATATATATATATTATATATTCTAAAATATATATATATAACACAAACACACAAAAAAAGAATATATTATATTATAATATATATATTAGATATATATTATAATATTATTTAATTTATAAAAAATAAATATATATATATAAAATTTTATATATATATTTTATATAATATATATATATATATATTTGTGGGGTTGTGTGTGTGTGTGTTGTTTGTGTGATAAAAATATAACATAAAACACACACACACACAAAAAACACCCCCACCCCAACACACACAAAACCACACACAAAATTTACATAATATATATTATATATATATATATATATTATATATATATTTTATTTTATATAATATATATATAATATAAGATAGATAGATAGTAGATAGATAGATGATAGATAAAATAGATAGATAGATAGATAGATAAAAATAGATAGATATGTATGTTATATAGATAAAATAGGGTTTTGAAATAATAGATAATTGAAATTAAATAAAAGATATAAGGGTTATGTATTATAGTATATATGTATGTTATATAGATTTTAAAAATGTTGTATATATAGTTTAAAAATATTTTATGTTTTTAAAAATTTTAATGTTGTATATATAGATAAAAATTTTGTATGTAATAAAATTTATATATGTATGTATATTAGATATAAAATGTATGAAAATTTAGTATATATGTATGTTATATAGAATATATGTAGTATAATAGATATATATGTATGTATATATAGATAATATGAAAGTATATATAATTATGGGTTTTATATATGTTATTTAATATATATATATATATATATATATATATATATTATATAAAATTATTATAATATATATATATAATAGTAAAATATATAAACAGAAATATACTTTTTTTTCGCCGTGAATAAAAAAATCCCCATCAGAGGAAGATACAAATTCATTTAAATTTACATCAGATGCCTATTTTTCCTCTCTTTTGAAATTTTCCCGTCGATTGCCAATGGACTTTTCATAATCAAGGAAAAAACAAAAAAAAAACCAAAAACAAAATAAAAAAAAAAAAATAAATTAAATTCGACCAAGGAAA
>NW_023652521.1:2500-5241 GCF_015228065.2 Penaeus monodon
GATTTTAAATATTTTGATATTCCATCTATAAATTCGCCGCAAATGACCTAGCTGTTGACGAGGAAGATGATTTGAAATAGTCAATCAAATCTGACAACCCTCTCACCAGTGATTCTCAACAAAAGAAAATTCATACCATATCACCCGTCGCACGGCCAAAAAGGAGCATGCTGGGGGACGATAGCAATGGCGGGTGATGGGGGGTCACAGCTGTTCAATTCTAAACTATCTGTCCTTTTATGATAATAACTAGTAGGGCCAGTGGAAATTCCACAGAAAAAAATAAAAAGAGCTAAATAAGCAGAAAGAAAGATTTCCATATGATTACCAATTATCCATTTTTTCTGTGCATTAAAATTATAAAAAAAATACAACAATCTAAAGCCGATGTTCTCTGTCACAGTTTATTTCTTCGCCTCACTTACCTATCAGTGCAAAAAATTTAAACTCATATATCTGATTGGTCTGGTCACTTTTGAAAAGAGCGACATACAATTGCTTATCACTAAATCCTAGCCACGAAGGAGCAGACCTAGTTTATCAGAGGGTTTTATCTTAACTCTTGTTGTCATAATATACGACAGTCTTAAAAGGGAAAAGAGTTCTTCAAAGGTAAAACGGATGACGGGATCACTTGAGGTTTTCTTAAATTCTTCTTTGACCTTCCCGGGATCTTTGCTCCCTCAAATCCCTCCTCCTCGCTCCTCCCATTCCCCTTTTCTAAGACTCTCTCCCTCCTCGCTCTCTTCTCCCTCACCCATACCCCTTTCCTCGCCCTCTCCCCTTTTTACCTTTAAGCCACCTTTCCCAAGCAGCGTTATACTGTAATAAGGTAATAATGATGATTATAATGATTATTATAATATTGATAATGATAATAATGATGCAATAAAAAGGATGAAAATGATAGGAACGATATTAATAATAATGAAAATAACATAATGATGATATTAATGAGTTAGATAGGATTCCCGCTTTATGCTTTATTATGGGAAGTGTGCATGCGTGTGATCCCTTTTGTGTTTGCGTTATCAGTTATCTTCCCCCTTTACATCAAAAAGATTCTATTTGAGCTTTGCAGTCAGATGGAATATAACTTTGAAGTGTGCTTCGAACGTGACTAACTTCAAGTCCACAATTACATCCAAAACCCGGGTTTGAGTGTTGATATCAAGCATGTCGTGCGAACGGACGGACATATGCAAGATATGTACATGTATATAGATATATAAAGATATATATATATTTTATTATATATATATATATATATATATATATATATATATATATAAAATATGTGTGTGGGGTGTGTGTGTGTGTGTGTGTGTTGTGTGTGTGTGTGTGTGTGTGTGGTGTGTGTGTGTGTTGTGTGTGTGTGTGTGTTGTGTGTGTGTGTGTGGTTGTGTGTGTGTGTGGTTTTGTGTGTGTGTGTGTGTGTGTGCGTTTTGTGTGTGTGTGTGTGTGGGGTTATGTGTGTGTGTGGTGGTTGTGTGTGTGTATACGTATATATATATATTATATATATATTATATATAAAATATATATATATAAAATTATATATATATGTATATATATATAAAATATATATAATATACATATACACACGTACACACACACAAAAAGTCAGGTCTGAACTGGCTCAGTACATTTAATATAACTCAGCAAGACCCTTTTTTTGTACCTACAGGTTAGTGCAAAAATTTTTCTTTGTACATAGCTTGGTTATGAATTAACGATTCTTTTTTATTCCTCTTAATGTTAAGCCGCATAATTACTCGTCCTGCTGTTTCACGCTCGTTATTGCACCCAATGTTTGGGTGGTGGTATACATATATATTATTATATATATATTATATATATATATATATATATATATAATATATATATATATATATTATATATATATATTATATATATATATATATATATATATATATATATATATGTATATACATACAACATACATACACATTCATGAAGAGTAAAACACAACCGTCTTGAATTATGTATATGTTATACATATATATAATAATATATTATATATATAAAATATATATATAAAATATTATATATATATTATTATATATAATATATATATATATGTGTGTGTGTGTGTGTGTGTGTGTGTGTGTTGTGTGTGTGTGGTTTTGTGTGTGTGTGGTGTGTGTGTGTGATTGTTTTGCGTGCGTATGTGTGTGTGTGCGTGTATGTGTTTATCTATCTATCTATCTATCTTTCTATCTATCTGGGCTATCTATCTATCTATCTATCTATCTATCTATCAATCAATCTAACTATTTATCTGTCTAACTATCAGTCAACCAGTCTATCTATCTATCTATATATATATATCTATATATATACAATATATTTTATATATTTCACACACACACACACACACACACACAAACACACACACACGCGCGCACATATGTGTATAATAATGTAATATATATAATATATTATATATTATATATAATATATATATATATATATATATATATATATATATATACGCACACACACCACACGCACATATGTTATTGATATATATATATATATATATATATATTATATATATATATATATATATAATATATATATGCATAAAAACCCAAATATTTATATATATATATTAATATTATAATATATAATATATATATTTTTTATTTTTATATATATATTTTATTATATATAATATTTAAAAATAATATATAATAATATATATTTTTTAAAATAAA
>NW_023652522.1:5000-15000 GCF_015228065.2 Penaeus monodon
TATTTTTTCTCGTTCTTTTTCTATTATTCTGGAATCGTATGGTACCGCTATGTCTATTATGTCAAATTCTTCTTTGTCTTTTCTTATTATTACTATGTCTGGTCTTCGAGCTTGGACCTCTTGGTCTGTTTGTATGTATTGGTCCCATAGTAATTTTGTGTTTTCATCTTCTACTACTGCCTGTGGCTCGTGCTTGTACCATACGTCTGCTGTACTAGGGAGTTTGTGGTGTTTGCAAAGTGCCCAGTGTACTGCTGTGGCTACTTTGTCGTGCCTCCTTTTATACTCCTTCTGTGCCAATTTGGAGCATTCACTGGTGATGTGATTTATTGTCTCATCCTTTTGGCCGCACATTCTGCACTTTGTATTTCCCCCTCTACCTTCTATTCTTGCTCTTATTACTCTGGTTCTTAGAGCTTGATCTTGGGCTGATGTTATTAGTGCCTCTGTTTCTTTTTTATTTCTCCTCTGTCATTCTCTCTTTGTATGATTTGCTATCTTCGTTTTCTTTTATTATATTGTTGGTCCAGGCCAATCTTAGGATTGGGTTGGTAGATTCCTTTATATATTGGCCCAGGGCGCAGCATTCGGTTGTGATGGCTTCTTCTGCGCTTATTAATCCTCTACCTCCTTCACTTCTCTTTAGGTTATTATTATTATTATTATCATTATTATTATTATTATCATTATTATTATTATTATTATTATTATTATTATTATTATTATTATTATTATTATTATTATTATTATTATTATTATTATTATTATTATTATTATTATTATTATTATTATAATTATTATTATTATTGTTATTATTACTTTCATTATTATTATCATGGATATTGCCATTATAATTACTATCTCCCTTTTGTTCTTTTTGTTTTAATTTTTTTATTATTTGTTATGACTATTTTTATCATCATTACTATTAGTAGTAATATTATTACTATTATTATTATTATCATTATTATTATTATTATTATTATTATTATTATTATTATTATTATTATCTTCATCATCATTGTTATTATTACAATTATTGTCATTATCATTATTGTTGTTGTTCATCATCATAATCATCATCAAGGGGCTAACGCCGACGGGGGCGCATGGCCGCATCCACCCTTCGCTTCCAGCCACGAGGAGCCCTCGAGGTGAGTCTCCAGGCAGGACCACGACCCATCTCTAATTCCTCGCGACAGGTCTCGTCGAGCTGCCCAAGCCATGATCTCCTGGGTCGTCCCACAGGTCTCCTCCACCCAGGGTTGTCTCGCAGAGAGATTCCACAGGGAAACGAGCTAGGTGCCCATATAGCTTGAGTTGGCGATCCCGGATTATACAAGTAACAGGTCCCATGCCAGTCTCACGGTATAACCGCCGGTTGGACACGTGGTCCTGCCAACTATACCCCATGATCCGACGAAGGGACTTGTTACAAAAGGCATCAAGGCGAGACTCCAAGACACTGGATAGCGTCCAGGTTTTGCTTCCATAGAGCAAAACTGGCAGTATCAAGGCCTTGAAGACACGTAGCTTGGTCCTTCTGCATAGGTACCGACATCTCCAAACGCTTTTGTTGATCGAGTTCATGGCTCCTGTTGCCAGACCAATCCGTCTACTGACTTCTTGGGCTGACAGCTGTTACTTTATTACTATCATTATAATTATGATTATTATTGTCATTATCATTATAATTATTATAGTCGTTATCATTCCCATTGTTATTATTCTTATCATTAGTACAGTTATAGTTAGTTATTATTGTAGTAGTAGTACTATCATTATTGTCATTATTATTATCATTATTATTATTATTATTGCTGTTGTTGTTGTTGTCATTATTATCATTATTATTACTGTTATTATCATTACTATTTCCATTATCTTTATTATTTACTATTATTCTTATTATCATATTTACTATCATAATCATTATTATTATTTTGGTATTGTGATTATCATTATGATTATCATTACTATTATTACTATTATTATTATCATCATTATTACTATTACTATTGTTATTATTATTATTATCATTATTATTATTATTATCATTATTATTATCATTATCATCTTCATCAACATCATCATCATTATCATTATTATTATTATTATCATTATTATTGCCATTATTATTGACGTTATATCATTGTTATAAATTATTCACATTACTGCTACCATTAATACTAATATTATTATTATCCTTTTCCTTTTTATTGTTATTATCGTTAGTTGTAGTAGTAGTAGTACTATTGTAGCGAGTGAAATGTTGGAGTTCCCCTCGAATCCGCTGGCCGTAGCCGATGAAGGTGCCCACCTCGCGGATGCGCAGACAGATATGCGAAATTATGAATGAAGCGCTAAGATTACAACGTGAATTCAAACATTTCATATACACGAATGAAAAGTTAAAACGGCTCATGGTTTTGCGCAAGGGAAAAAGGGGCTGTTTATTTAATTGCCGCTGTGCGCTGATGTCACTGCGCAGGTGAAAATGCGTAAGCATAAAGATTAGCAAGGGAACCGCCACTCTGGTCCGAGACTTCAGCGAAGTCAGAGACAGAGACTTGTTTTTTTTTCGATTTTTATCTATCTATATCGTGTTCATTTTATTCTATTATCTTTTCGTATTGTGAGGCGGCGAAACACGACATCGGAAACATCAGAGACGTCATATATATTAAGGTAATAGTTATTATCTTGGTTATGTTCGTGTACGCTGCCCCTCCTTCAGTAAAATACAAAGCCTGTAACTTTGAGTCTTTCTAGAAGCCTTTTTATTTTGTATTTTATCAATTTCAAATTCTTATTTTTACTACAATCTTTTATTTCATTTTATTTTTGTTTTGTTTTATCGTTTATGGCCTTGGTTTTAGATTAGTTTAATTAGGTTTTGCATTAGTCTTTCGTTGGGATCCATGGCGTTCTATTTCTTTTTGTTTTACTTTAAAATTAATTTTATTTGCAAGTTACTTTTGCAGATTTTGAAACCTTTGTTTTACGTAAACCAGAGCCATATCACGACTGCCTTTAATTATGAAAGCAACACCAAAGATGGATATCTCTGAGGCCTAAATTGAATAAGGAAAAGGGCTTCCACTTCACGTCCTTTTCAGTGATCAGAGAGTAGATGAAATATAGAAACCACAGCACGTTGAAACATGGCGAAGAGGTCCGTAGAGTATATTATAATATATACATAGCCAAATAGCAAAGTCAACGTACACTACCATTACCATCCTTGCCATAATCATTTTCATTATCATTATTATTTTCTTATCATTATTAGCATCACTGTTTTTTATAATTTCTATTGTTACTACCATTACCATCATTATTGTTATTACTACCAATACTACTGCTCTTATTATTATTATTATCATTATTGTTAGTATTATCATTATTATCATTGTTAACATTATTACTTTCGTTATTGTTGCTGTTACTATTATTGTTTTTATTACGATTATTGCTATTATTACCATTATAATCATTATTATCATCATTTTCATTATCATTATTATCATATGTATCATTATTATTATTATTAGTAGTAGTAGTAGTAGTAGTAGTAGTAGTAGTAGTAAATGATAATTTTCACCATTTTTATCATCATTATCGCTATTATCATTATTATTATAATCATCAATGTTATTATTATTATCATCAACATCATCATAATCATTATATTGATATTTATTATTATTATCATCATCGTTATCATTAATATTATTATTGTTGTTGTTGTTTTTATTGTAATTATCAGTACTTTTATCATTATTATCATCACTGATATCATCATTGTCACTGTTATCTTTGTTATCATTATTTACTCATCATTATTATTATTGTTATTACCAATAGTAATCAATCTCATATAATTTATATTATTACTGGTGTCATTATTATTATTATTGTTATTATTATTATTATAATCATCATTCTTATTGCCATTATTATTAGTAGTAGTGATATCATCATTATCCCAATTATTATTTTTACTATTGCTGTTATTTTATTATCATTATTATTGTTATTATTACCATAATTATGAGCATTATATTTATCTTTATCATCATTACCAGTATTTATCATTATTATTGTTGTTGTCGTTGTTGTTATCATCTGTTATTTCATTATGTCTGTAATAGCACATTTTCTTCAATAATACGTTATCTTTAATAACACATTTTCTATAACACGTTTTTCTGTAATTGTATATATTATGTAATTACACGTAATCTGTAACAACACATTCTCTTTCAAACACATTTTTTGTTATAGTACATTTTCTGTAATGATATATTATATATATATATATATATATATATATATATATATATATATATATAATACATTTTCTGTAATGACACGTTTTCTGTAAAACATATCCCTAATAATATATATTTTTGTAATAACATGTTTCCTGGAATAACACGTTTTCTGTAAAACACATTTTTTGCAATAACAAACTTTCTGTAATAACACATTTTCTTTACTAACACGTTTTCTGTAATGACACATTTTCTGTAATATATATTTTTTCCGTAATAATACGTTTTCTGTAATAATACGTTTCTGCAGTATCACTTTTTCTGTAATAACGTCTTTTTTTTTTTTTTTTTACACATTTTCTGTAATAGACTGTTTAATTGATCGGTAAGTATAGCTTCCGAAACAATGTAGACAGCGGGAAAGCTTTCAATTGCAATTTCGTCTCTAACAAGTACATCCAAGTAGCAGTAGGAGCAAAAACAGGCTGAAACACATGCAAATATTGCAGGAAAAGATGGGCAACATAATACAGTCTTAAGACAAAGAAACCCAGATGTAACCGTAGTGAAATACCCAAAGGGGAGGACAGCAAAAGCAGGTTTACTGACCAAGTCAGGATATACTCAAATTTTGCTGGTTTCTGTGTACCATCATATTAACAAGTCTGTTATAGGATCTTTTTTTTACTACTATATTCAGCTTTATTATTTTTACTTTTTAATTACCATTTCACCCTTTTGATCGCTAATAATAGTTGTCTTTTAAAGTTAAATAACTGCATAAAACGCTCTGTCCGCTTGGTGCAAGGGTTTAAGATGACTCCGCCCCCAGGGTTTATGCTCCGCCCACGATATTCCTCGTCACTTGCAACAAAGCACTGTTAGTTTGTTGTTTTCTTATTGTTTTGGTGTTGTTTTTCCGAGCTGTTGTTGTTTACTGTTTTAACGTCGTACTTTTTATGTTTTATGATTTTTAAATCACTGCTATTATTGTTATCACTACTATTATCATAATTTTATCTACTACTACTGTTATTTCTATTAATACTTTTATGATAATAATCATTATCATTATCATTATCATTGTTTTTATCATTATCCGTATTATTATCATTATTATTAGTATATTTACTATTAGTACTACTAATATTAACATTAGGTAGTAGTAGTAGTAGTAGTAGTAGTAGTAGTAATACATTACCATTATCACTGTTATCATTATCAGTTCTATCATTACCATGATCATCTTCACATTCGCTCATAACAATATCATTTTTATCAGTATCACCTCCATTATAACAGATACACCCTGATTTTCCGGCAACCTTGGTTCTGGGACCGTGCCGGATCATCCGTTTTCCCGGACCAAATTAAGAACAGAAAGCTCGGTAGGAACCTGTTACAATCACCACTCGCTGCAAGATTTGACATCATTCTCACAGGCCCGTTAGTGAAGCCAAATTAACTAGCCTTCCTTTCGCATACATTTTTAGAGCAGAGGTCTCAGGATCATAACTCATCAGTGTTCCTCTGGTTCTCTAACTGAGCAGCTCCCCCTTTGAACCGATGGAATTGCACTAACTATCAAAACTGCGGTGTTTGTATGGGACGCCCTTCTGGATTTCTTCCGTTTTGATGATTCACTTTTAAAAAGTTACATCAATTTTCCTTCTCGTTCTGTTCGTGACTATTATTTCCATTGCCTACGAAGTCGTGTAACCTTACTTTTAAAGCAGAAAATGATTTACGTAAATACGTATTATGCATTACTCTAAAGAAAGACACAGAATTACCAATGAATATTTACAACACAGTATATGGACAATGATAAGTATTTCTTCACTCTTCCTCCCTTTTACATTTCCGTTCCAACTTTTCCTCTCTCCTCTCTCTCTCCCTCCGTCTCTTCTCTTCCCTCCCTTTTTCCTTCCCTCCCTTTGCTTCCCTCCCTTCTCGTTCCCTCTCTATCTTCTCCTTCCTTCCCGGCTTCATTCCCTATTTCCTTGCTCTTTCCCCTTCTCCCTCTCGCCTTTCTCTTACCCTCTCTTCTCTTCCTCCTTCTCTCTGTCCCTGTCCTTTCCCATTCTCCCTCTCTCTATTCTCCGTCGTTCCCGCTCCCCCTTCTCTTTCCCTCTTTTCCCTCATCCTTTTTCCCTCTCTCCTTTCTCTCTCTCTTCACTTTCCCTTTCTCCCTTCTCCTTCCTTCTCTCTCTCCCTTACATTTCCCTCTCTTCGTTCCCTCTTTTCCCTCCCCTTCTTCCCTTCTCTCCCCTCGTTTTCCCTCTCTCACTTCTCCTCTTTGTATTTTTCCTTTTCCTTTCCCCCTCCAATTTCGTTCCCTCTTCCTGTGTCTCTCTCTCCTTTCTCTTTCCTTCACTTTGTTCCTTCTCTTTCCCTCTCCCTTTTCTTTGTCTCTTTGCCTCTCTCCCTCTCTCCCTTTTCTTTCCATCTTTCCCCTCCTCCTCTTCCCTCTCTCCTTTCCCTTCCTCCTTCCCCCTCCCCTCCTCCTCCTCCTCCTTCCCTCCTTCAATGGCAATAAGCGTAAGCCGCCCCTCGAGACGTCGCGACGTAACTTCTTTAAGATGCTCTTAATTTTTAATATAGTTTAACGGAATCCATTTGAGAAATAAGATAATATTCCCGCACTGGAAGATACACAATCTTTTCCGAGGCTTAAATAGTTTCCCTGAAATGTTTTCGTTGTTCACTGTCCCACTTTTCCTCCCTCCTTTTTCTGCGTTTAATGACAGATGAAAGGAAGCCCTACGTGCTGCCGAGTGTGCATACACACACACGTACAAATATATGCGTATATGCGTGTGTGTGTGTGTGTGTGTGTGTGTGTGTGTGTGTGTGTGTGTGTGTGTGTGTGTGTGTGTGTGTGTGTGTGTGTGTATGTGTGTGTGTGTGTTTATACACACACACATACAGATACACACACACACACACTCACACACACCACAACACACACACACACACACACACACACACACACACACACACACACACACATATATATATATATATAATATATATATATATATATATATATATATATATATATATATATATAACATATATATATACACACACACACACACACACACACATATATATATATATATATATATATATATTATATATATATATATATATATATATATATGTGTGTGTGTGTGTGTGTGTGTGTGTGTGTGTGTGTGTGTGTGTGTGTGTGTGTGTGTGTGTGTGTGTGTATACATAATATATATATATATATATACATATATATATATTATATATAGTATATATATATATATTATTTTGTACATATATCTATATATATATATATATATATATATATATATATATATATATATATATACATATATATGTGTGTTTTGTGTGTGGTATATATAATATATATATATATATATATTTATATATATGTATATATATTAACATACATATATATATAATATATTACATATCTATATATATATATATATATATATATATATATATGTATGTATATATATATATATATACATACATATATATATATATATATCTATATATATATATATATATATATATATATATAGGCGTCTTCTGTACGCGCCAATAAGTGCTGTCATCTCTGGCTCAGCTCCCTTGCTTCTGTCATGCTCGAGCTCGATAGATGCAATTTAAGACCATTTATTTTTTATTAATTCACAAAATGCATAGTTTAACAGGCGACAGTCACCAGTGCTGGCTGTTCTCTTACAAACTTAAAATCTATCTGAATCAATATTTAAAGGAAAATACAATTTACAAGCAAAAAAAAATGAAATCTCCACGCACATCCGTACTATTTCCAGGCGTAACATTGTGTCCCCCTCCTAAAATCGTTGACTACAGTATCGTATATATAAAGCAAATAATTTTCATGAGCCATAAAGGTGTTTTATATACATTATATAAATTATAATTCATTGGTATTATAATTTTGCATTCTGTTAGAGAGAGAGAGAGAGAGGTTTCCCTGCACCTTTTGCGCCTGGCAGCGGCATTCCAAACGTCCTGACTTTTGCTAAAGGAGATAACAGTAAAAGTTAATACTTAAAATTAATTATTTAAAATTTAATCCAGATCCATAGTACCTGCACCGAAGATGCAAGACACAACTGCCAGACACACAAATCAATGTGATTATTAGTAAATTTGCTGTTTTACATGAAAGAGCAGGGATTTGTGCAATAATAATTGGTACTAACCCATTATAATTTTTATATTACCTGGTAAATGTTTGCTACAGAAAGCGAAAAAATATACACATATACGGCACAGTTACCACATACCATGCGAATGCGATGATAGAACCCAGAATTAAGATATCTGTAACTTGTATATTAACATTACAAGGTCTGCACTTCGGTTAAAGTTTGCAAATCTATTACTTTGTATTACAATTTTGTATAAATTCTTACATCACCATAAATAATGACTTATACACACACACACACACACACATATATATATATATACATAAATATATATATATATATATATATATATATATATATATATATATATATATATATGTGTGTGTGTGTGTGTGTGTGTGTGTGTGTGTGTGTGTGTGTGTGTGTGTGTGTGTGTGTGTGTGTGTGTGCAGACTTTGAATTGTATAGGCAGCTTAACTGAAGGTGAAAAACAGACTCATATTCGGGTTTTCTCTAGCAATTCTTCCTCTTGCATGATCGCGGGGCACGTGTAGGGTAGCTTTTTCAAGATAATAACAGATTTCCACACGGATTTGCAGTTCACTATAGCATTAAGGATCAGAAAGTTGATTTGAATTTGAAACCTAATATTGAAGTTATCAAAAGCTTTCTTTTTTATCCCTTTAAAATGTTCAATAACGTGAGAATGTTGCCTTTTCTGTCTGTAATCTCTGAAATTCTGTGTGCGATTTTTTTTTTCTTTTTTCTTTTCACTGTTGAGGGTTATATCTGCCGTTGGAATATCCCAAAACTCATTAAAAAACATATTGATGAATCTTTACATACATCTTTGGTATGATAATGTCAGAATTTGTTTTATAACCAAGAATAAAAATTAATGGCTACTTAACTCCATCTTTCAAATGGAGCTGAGGACGTTGTCATTACGTGTCAACACTACATGATTGGTGTGATAAACCACACTAGCTCATCTGCACATGTGCGTTTATTATTATTAGACCCCGCGATCCGTAAGCTCGTGGGGTCTAATGATAATAAACAGTTGGCAGATTACAATAAGTTTAATATATGCAATAATAAATATCAGAAAATGGCAGGAAAATTCTTATACTAAATCAATTCAAGTCTACAGCTAACTTTAACTTTACACCGCTTCCATGCCTACTAATTATGACTTAATAATCATTAATGATAAATATAATGAAAACAATTGTGAGATAGATCGAGCAGCCCTCCCTCCCTGACATATAATGGGTTTATCAATCCTTCCCTTCTTACTTTAATAATTTCCTTTTTCTTCACTTTACTCTGGTCTATTGTTTCTTCCGTATGTCATTACTTGGTATAATCGGAATTGTCGCCTTCAATAAGTTCCGTTGCTGTATCCACGGGCCGAAAATAGAGAAATAAAAAATATTTCCTTTCAACAGCGTCTAGCGGTAACATGGCGTGTTGGCGTCGCCTCATTTTCCTCAACCTTCTCTCTCTCTCTCTCTCTCTCTCTCTCCCCTCTCT
>NW_023652522.1:25000-30000 GCF_015228065.2 Penaeus monodon
AATGCACTAATTGGGTACAGCCCAATAAATGATCGCGTTATAAAAGTCAGAATACAAGCAAAACCTCATAACATTAGTATTATACAATGCTACGCACCAACCAACCTTGCAAGTGATGAAGAAATGGAAATTTTTATAACACTATCCAAGAAACAGATGTAAAAGTAATTATGGGAGACCTCAACGCCAAAGTAGGCAAAAAATATCTAAAAAAAAAATGACATCTGTGGAAAATTCGGCCTTGGAGAAAGAGGTGAAGATTTTATTGAATTCTGTAGAACAAATAATCTAGTTATAGCTAACACATTGTTCCAACACCACCCAAGACACTTGTACACGTGGTTTTCACCAGACAAAAGAACACGCAACCAAATTGACTACATTGTGTTGAACCAGAAATGGAAAAGTTGTATAAAAAATGCCAAGACAAGACCTGGTGCCGACTGCAACAGTGACCACCAACTACTAACTATCGACTTTAAAATAAGACTCAAAAAGATGGAGCGTCCAACACCACCTCTAAAGCTCGACTACAAAACTCTTGACAACAATTACAGAATTACAGTGTCAAACAAATTTGAATTGCTCAATCAGTGTGAAGATGATAAAACACCAAATGAGTTGTGGGAAGAAGGAAAAGAACTCCTGCTGAGCGCTGCTTAAGAAACTATCGCCAAAAAGAAAAAGACAAATTCCCCCTGGATATCTGAAGAAACACTAAGTGAAATTGAAACAAGAAGATGCCTAAAATCAAAGGGTATCAATAATCCAGTTGAAGAGTAATTTACAAAAACAAAATACAAAAATTCAAAGATTATTGCGACGAGATAAGGAAAAATATTTAAATGAACATTGCCAGAGAATTGAAAACTGTTCTATCAATAAGACAACTAAAGAACTCTACCAAGGAGTACGAAACATTACACGAAAATTTAAACCTACAATGGACACTATCAAAACTAAAGATGGACTAGTCTTATGTGATGGAAAAGAAGTCAAAGATAAATGGAATCAATATAGTTCCAACCTATACAAAAAGAATAAAGATCTAACAACAACATTAATTAGACTCAATGACAGCGAAGATGAACTATCGCCGCTGCTAGACGAAGTTATAAAAGCCATAAAAGAATTAAAGAATAACAAGAGCCCGGGGATAGATGAAATAACAGCAGAACTAATCAAGAATGCTGGCGAAAGTGTTGAATACTTCTTCTACAAACTTTGTACAAACAATTGGAATGAAAGAAGATGGCCAGAAGACTGGGTAAAATCAGTCTTTACTCCCATACCTAAAAAAGGTGACGCACTCCAGTGCAACAATAACAGGATAATTGCATGAATAAGTCACAGCAGCAAAATTTTGTTGAAAATTATTGCTGAAAGAATGAAGTTAAAGTTAGAGAAGAAATTGCAGACGAACAAGCAGGTTTTCGCCCTGGAAAAGGTACCAGAAACCAGATCCTAAATCTGAAATTGATCATAGCAATTATGAGAGGTGCTCTAGAGAATTTTGAAGGAACTGTAGATGTTGGAGGATACAAAATATCAAATCTAAGATACGCCAGTGATATAGTTTCAATTGCCAGTAGTATCACTGAACTACAACAACTACTAGATAAAGTTAGAGAAGCAAGCAAAAAGGCTGGCTTGTTTCTTAATGCCAAGAAAACTAAGACCATGAAGATTCAAAATAACCGGCAATGAACGATGATGACCATGTTACAATCAATGGAGTGGTTGTGGAAAATCTGAAAGAGTTCACTTATCTTGGAGCTGTTTTTACTAACACATATAATGATTCACCGGAAATAAAAAGAAGAATTACTGTTGCCGAAAACACCACAGTTGCTCTCAATAACATCTAGAAAGATCGAAGCATTACCTTACAGACAAAGCTGAGGTTACTGAACTCATTAGTTTTCCCAATTGCATCATATGGTTCTGAGTGTTAGGTGCTGAAGAAGATAGACAAGAAAAAGGTCAATAGTTTTGAACTGTGGTGTTACAGATGACTACTGCATATTAACTGGACAGAAAAGAAAACGAATGATGAAGTGCTAGAGATAAATAAATTGTAAAGGCCGGCTGTTGGACATCTTGAACAAAAGGAAACTAAAGTTTATTGGTCATGTAATGAGAAGTGAAAGTATTGAGAAAAAACTTGCTGACAGGGATGGTGATAGGAAACAGAGGAAGAGACAAACCGAAGACAAGACTGAGCGACAACAACAAAGATGGTACGATGGTACAAGTGGAAAGAAAAGCGCAAGATCGAGTTCAGTGGCGGAGGATGGTGGAGAGATCCGCGGCTGCTCTAATATGAGCGTACCGTTATTGATTGATATGGGTAAATAAGATTTTCTCTATATATACAGAACCACAAACACTAGCGAATGAGAGATGTGACTGCTGTATGAAGGAGTCAAAGATAGTTATCCATGGCTGTAGATGCAAATAGTCTGACTCTTAGAAGCAATTATCAGGGCGCTGTTGGCCGTAGCAGGTGTCAGAGGTCCAACAAGTCTGAGGTGGGAGATCACTGCCCGCGACTGGAGCAAAAGGACGCGCTCTCGACCTTTTGTGCTAACCCCCTTTTCCTGTAGAAAAGAGATCAATATTAAAAGTAATATAAACTAAACTGAAATGTTATTTCTTGTAGAAGTTGATTCACTAATAAGTCCTATAGACGATATAGCTGAATAGATAAGACTAAAGTAATGAAAACTCAAGTGCAAAAATACGTGAGTAAGGACGTGTTAGTGAAGTGACAATTCGTGAAGTGACTGTTAGTGAAGTGTTGTGCTACGATATGTTGATAGGATTAGCCTGTAATATGGAAGGTATGTCAGTGGGGTGAATGTGTAGGGCATCATTCATCGATGATTATAGTGTGTGCTAAGTGAATAATTAATAATAATCAGTTAGATACGTTTATACTTTGATTAATTTCTATCGGTGGCTCGCAGATTCCCTTCTCAAGAGTCGAAAATAAAAACTAGAAAAAGTAATGGTGCAAACTTCAAATGATAAATCAATAAACATATATAAGAGAAGTGACATCTATACTCCATAACTGTTACTCATGATATAACAATAATTCTTCAAGTAAAGGAGTGATGAAATATATTCCAGAATAATCAACTACCCAGAAAAATAACTAATTCTTTCAGTAGATAGAAATAATAACGATAGTAATAATAATAATGCTAATAACGTTAATATCATCATCATCATCAATCATCATCATCATCATCATCATCATCATCATCATCATCATCATCATCATCATCATCATCATCATCATAATAATTTTCATACTTATTTATCATTATGTTTATCAGTGACAGTAGTAGCAGTAGTACCATTAGGAGTATCATTATTGTCATTATCATTATTGTTTTCATTATGATTATCATCATTATTATTATTATTATTATTATTTTATACAAAAGTTTCCTTAGATCTGCTAATTATAATCAAACACCGAGTCACTACCAGCGACCTAGGGCGATTAAAGTTTGAGGCAATGGAACATCAACAAAAACATACAAAATATGCAGAACAACCACAAACCAAAACAACCAGTCAAATCAATTCACGTACACAAAGAACACTTCAGATTGATAACGCTCTTCTGAAAACATGTGCTGTGCTGTTTAAGACTATTTTTTGGACTTTTTCTAATTTTGGATTTCCTGGTATTTGTTCAAGAAACTTATCGGTACCTTTCTTTATAAGTCCAAGAAATCCAATAACAACAGGCAAAGTTTTGGTTTTTAAATGCCACATCTTTCCCACCTCTATTTCCAGGTCTTATACTTGATATCTTCTCGAACACTTTTGTTAGGAAGGGATGCTCATATCTATAAACAGGCAAGTGTTGTTTATTTTGTCTTTGATGACGATATTTGGACGATTGCTTATATAGTACAATCTGTGTGAATTAGAAAGTTCCACAAGATTGTAGCATCTTGCCTTCAGTAACTGGGTCTGGATGAGTGTTGTACCGATAGAAAAGTGTTTACAGATCTTCCAATGCAGGGACTTGCCCACTCTGTCGTGTCGATTTTGTACTCATTCGGTGTTAATATTAAGCAACCAGATACAAAGTGATCAATTGTCTCAACCTTGTCAGTGCCATTGTGCAAGATGTTAGCTGAAAGTTCCTGGTAAACAAACTTTGATCTTGGGCTGCAAGAATAAAACCCTCTGTTTCCCTTATTTCCAGAGCTTCTAAGCCACTGATGGGTCGCAGTTTCATCTACATTAGTGTGTTTGCTTCGAGCTGGATTCAAGTTTTTCTTGTCTGACCTTCTTTGCTTTCTGTTTTTTATGTTTAGCAGCCAATGTTGGCAACATATGTTCGATGTTTTCGCTCTCAATACCTAATTCCTGAGAAAATTGATTTGATTCCTTTACTATTGAGTGTAACCTTTTAGAGTTTTCATGTACTCTAACTAATTGAAGCATCCAATTGTTGGTTAGATCTAAGTATTGCAAGAGACCAATCGTTGTTGATTTGTACGATAATTCCAACTGCATCATATACATATACATATATATATATATATATATATATATATATATATATATATATATATATATATATATATATATATGATATGTTTTATTGTTGTCACTGTTGTTATCATGATTATCACTGGTGTTAGCATATGGGTCCATGTAATTGTTATTTCACTGCAGTTCTTATTTTACTGATTTTCTTCGAACTACAAAAAAACAAAGGTTTACAGAGGAATTTGAACGTCAAACTCTACGCTCAAATGTAACCACATTTCACTTCTGTCTTTTAACCTATGACCTCATAAATTCTCAAACAGAGGTCTGACAGAAAACGATACAACAAAAATATAAAAAAGAGAGGAGAGGCAGTAAAACTTTAGAAATGTTACTGAGTCGTAATGAATATTTTTGTGTTGATGTACATCATGATAATACTTTTGTCTTCAGTCATTAAGTGAAAAAAATACATAGAC
>NW_023652523.1:2500-5241 GCF_015228065.2 Penaeus monodon
GTTTCCCATAAGGCCGATACCAAAGGACTGGCTGAGAGTGACAACGCCTGGCAAGATGTTTCCCCGATGTTATTAACGTCGTAAAAGAACTGAGGGAGGCTATATTTTGAGAGTTGTCTTGGGTATAAGCGTAGATCTCGAGGGAAAAGCATCTTTGCTCATCATTTTTCATCATCCCCATTGCAAATCTCATCTTTTCATCCTCCCCTTTTCAAATCATCCCTACACACATTGTCGAATCATCATCCATCTCCTCCAAATTATCATCATCATCATCATCACACTCATCATCTCATCATCATCATCACATCATCTTTATCTTCATCTTTTATCTTTATATCATCATCATCATCATCTCATCACATCCATCAACTTTATCATCATCTCGCCCCCTCCTCCTCCACCTCTTCTTCCCCCTCATTAATCATCATCTCTGATTTCTTCCCCTCACCTGTTCCTTCCCATCATCACAAACACCAGGGAAAAAAATAAAAAACAAAACACACACACACACACACCACACAACACACAAACACAAAACACACCCCCCACATACAACACACCCACCCAACACCACACACAACCCCATACACACACACCAAAAAAAAAAAAAAAAAAAAAAAAAAAAAAAAAAAAAAAAAATATCTAATTTTAATTTATAAAATATAATATTTTATATATATTATTTTTATATATATATATTTTAATATCTCATCATTTAACGGGAGGTTCATTCTGGCCGTGGTCCAAACTATCTCAATTGCAGTTTTCCGTTGTGATGCTCTTGGAGTGGTACGTGGTAGGGTCCCCAGTTCCTTTCCACGGAGAGTGCGGTGTTACCTTTTTAGGGAATCTTCTCTCTTATTTTACCGGGGTTGGAACCAGCCTTTACTTAGCTGGCTTAGCCCCCAGTCTAGCCCGGCAATCAGGTGAATTCCTTCCAAGGGAAACAAAGCGGGCGGCGTGACTCGAACCCCCCGAAATCAGTTGCCGTCGTGCTCTTGGTCCGCGCTCTAACCTTCGACCACCGCCCTTGACGTCATGGGGTTCCATGATTTTTTTTTGGCAAAATTTGAGCGTGGTTTTTCATTGCCTTCCGCCCGTTTTTTTTTTTTTTTTTTTTTTTTTTTTTTTTTTTTTTTTTTTCGAGTCCCCATCTCTTTTTCCCCGGCACTGTTTTGGGCTGATTGGGTCCCCATGGCTAGGCAGGCAATCGAGGTAAATTTCCCTTGCAAAGGGGAAACAACGCGGCGGTCGGTGACTCGAACCCCGAACTCAAATTCCCGTCGTGACATCTCGAGTCCGACGCCTCCCTTTGGGCCACCCGGCCCCTATATATAATATTAATATATATATATATATTATATTATATATATAATATATATATATTATATATATATATATACAATTTTTGATGTATAATATAAACGAAAGGGAATCAAAAAACAAACCCATTCCTTTTAAACGAACGTGACCTGTTCGCTAAAGACTGCGGGGCCCCAATTTTTAAATTTTTCCCGTAAAACGATTTCCTGGGCCGTCACAAAAACCGGGGAAACAAGACCATCCGTTGCAGCGGGCAAAGGGGAAAAGATTTCTTTAATCTTAGCTGTGACTTAGGATTTTAGTTGGGTTTTTTTGGTCTTTTTGTTTTTTTTCTTAGTTTTGTTTTTTTTTCGATATTTTTTTTTTGTTGTTTTTTTTTTTTTTCTTTTTTTGTTTCCCTCTTTTTGCTGCTTTTTTTCTTCTCTGTTTTTTCTTTTTTCCCTTTTTTTTTTTCTTCTTTTTTTTTATTTTTTTTTTTTTTTTGCATTTAACGAGTTTTTCTCTTTATTTTTTTATTTCCCTTTTTCTTTCCTTTTTTTTGGGGGGGGGGGGCGGTGAGTAGAAGGTGAAGGAGGGAAAAAAAACTGGTGATAAAAAGAGGGGGAAAAACCCCCAAAGAAACATACAGAGGGAAAGGGGTTTTGGGAAAAGATAGAGAAAGAGAATGATAAATATTAGAGTAGACGATAAACAGACAGGAAAAGGAGATAGAGTGAAAGAGACAACAGGAACAGAGAATAGAAGCAAGAAGAGGAGTGATAAGAAAAAAAAGATAAAGGGGGGGGGGCAAAAAGAAGAAAAAAAAATATTTGAAAAGAACCTAAAGATTACGCGTGAAAAAAGAGAGCAGAAATATTTAAGTAATAAAAAAAGGAAGAAAATTTTGAAAAAATAAATGTGAATATGAATGACGATAAAGATGATAAAAAAGGTTTTTAAGAAAAATACATTTTTTTTGTGAACAGGGAAGAAAAAAATGCAGTTAGATAATTTCCTTTAAATGGATATATAAAATTATATCCTTTAAAGTTCTTTTATATCTAACTGTTATCTTGCCCGTTTACAAAACAAAAGTATTTTTCTTAAACCTTTTTTTTCATCGTTTTCGTCATTCATTTTCACATTTTTTTTTTTCCAATTTTTACCCTTTTTATTTTCTTAAAAATTTCTTCTCTCTTTTCACGGCTAATCTTTAGGTTTTTTCAAAAATATTTTTCCCCTTCTTGCCCCCCCCCTTTTTCTTTTTTATCTTTTATCTCTCTTTCGCTGTCTATGTCTCGTTCCTGTGTGTCTCTTTCACCTTTTCTCCTTTTTCGCTGTTTATTGTCTTTCTCTATATATTTATCAGTCTCTCTTTTTCTATCTATTTCCCAAAACCCTTCCTCTTATGTACTTTGTTGTCTTTCCCCTTTTTC
>NW_023652524.1:0-5241 GCF_015228065.2 Penaeus monodon
TTAATAAATTTTAATAAAATAATTATCCCAAAATTAGATTTATAATATATTTTTTCATAAATTTAAAAATACAATTAATTAATTACTTTAAAAAATAATTAATTTTTTTAATTATTTTTCTTTCTTAATTAAATATTTTAATTAATTAAAAACTAAAAAAAGATCAAATTATACCACATAATAATATAATAAAAATTAATAATATTATTTATACCACTAGCATTTTATTATTATCTTATGCTTATTATTATTATTGTTATTATTACAGTTATAATAATTTTTTTGGCAATAATAATAATAATAAATAATAATAATAATAAATAATAATAATAATAATAATAATAATAATAATAATATATAATTTATAAGATAATATAATAATTTTATAATATTCAAATGTTATCAAATTCTTTATTTTATTTATACATAATTATTATGTAAACAATCTGTAGATATTATCATTATTAACCTAAATTGCGAAATCAAAAGAAATTCGAAAACTCCATTTTGGAGTATACTCTCAAAGGCTGATTTTCCTTTGATTTTTCCTTTTTTCGACTTTTGTTTTTTTTACCTTTTTTATATTATCAACAATTCTGTTATTATCATCATCATTATCATCATTATCATCATTATTTCGTTATCTCATCATTATCATCATTATCAATATTATCCTCATTATCATATTTTATATTATTACCATCATTATTGCAATTTTTATATTATTATTTCAATTATATATATATAATATTTTTGCAATAATAATAACCAAAATAATAATAGTAATATAATAATACATAATACGATTTATAATAATTTTATATATCATTTTTAATTTATATTTATTACTGTAATTATTACTGTTCAATAATTATCTTTGCAATTAACTACATCCAAATAATAATAAAATTATAAACCATAATAAAATAACAATATTACCCTATTATTTATTATTATACTTATTATATTATTATTGTTATAATACTATATATAGATTTTATTAATAATAATAAATAATTATAATAAAATAATAATAATAATAATAATAATATAATAATAATAATAATAATATAATAATAATAAATTAATATTCAATTTTCAAATTTTTTAATTTACTCACTTTAATATCATTATTATCATAATACATTCTGGTAATTATTAAAATTAAAACTAATTGCGAATCACCAAAGAATCGAAAAACGTCATTTTGGATATTCGTCAAAAGGCTTTTTGAGATTTTCCCTTTTTCGACTTTTTGGATTTTTTCTTATACCTTTTTATATTATATATGACACATTCTGTTATTATCATCATCATTATCATGATTATCATCATTATTATCGTTATCATATCATTATCATCATTATTCATTATCATCATCATTATCTTATTGCAATTATTACCATCATTATTCAATTGTTATCATATTATATATTATTGTTATATAATATTTTTCAATAATACTAATAACCACAACAATAATAATAGTAAAAAACAATAAATAACAAAAATTTAACGAAATTTTTTAAAAAATTATTTTTTTATCAAATTTTCTTAAATTTGTATCGTTTTTTACGTAATTTTTTATTTTTTAAATAAATTTTTCTTTTCAATTATACTCCAGTCCAAAAATAATAAAATGATAATAAAAAAAAAATAATAAAACAATAACAATTTTTAAAAACCCCTAAATTATTATTATTATAAATTATGCTTATTTTTTATTATTGTTTTTTATTACAGTTATAAAAGATTTTTTGGGAATTTAAAACTAATAAATTAGATAATATTTAAAAATAATAAATAAAATAAAAATAATAATAAAATAATATAATAAAAAATAATAATAATAAAAATATTAATAAAAACAAAAAGATAATAATAAAAATATTAATAATAATTATTCAAATGTTATCAAAAATTTTCTTTTTCTCACTTTTAAAACATCATTATTTTTGATTAATACAATTCTGGTAATTATTATCATTATTACCCTAATAATTGCCGAAATCACAAAGAAATAAAAAACGTCATTTTGGAGTATACTCTCAAAGGCTTATTTTCGCTAATTTTTGCCGCTTTTTCGACTTTTGGGATGTTTTCTTATACCTTTTTTATATTATATATGACATCTGATATCATCATTTATCAGTTATCATCATTATATCGTTATCATATTATTATCATTATCATCATTATCATCATCATTATCATCATTATCAATTTACATCATTATTGCAATTGTTATCATTATTTTGCAAATTATATTATATCAATTTTTGATTAATATAATAATTTTCAATAATAATATATAACAATAATAATAACAATAATAACATTTTAACAATATTTATAATCATTATCTTAATTATATCGTTTATTACTGTAATTATTACTGTTATAATATTATCTTTGCAATTTATACACCAATATAATAATATATTATATATTAAATAAATAATTACAGATATAGATTATTTCATTATATAATTTAAATTTAAAATTTGTTTATATTAAATATAATATTAATATAATAATAATAATAAATAATAATAATAATAATAATAATAATAATAATAATAATAATAAAATAATAATAATATAAAATAATAATATTAATTATAAAATTCTTTTATTCTCAATTTATCATATTATTATTGATTAATACAATTTGTATTATTATCATTATTCTCAATAATTCAATATCAAGATAATCGAAAACGTCAATTTGGCATATACCTAAAGGCGAAATTCGCAGATTTTCAAATTTGCTTTTGGAATGTTTTCTTAACCTTTTTATATGATTTTGCCATTCCTGTTTATTTATATTTATCATTATTATACATCATTTATCGTTATATCATCATTATATTATCATCATTATCATCATCATTATCATCATTATTGCATTATTCATCATTTTCATTGTTACATCATTATTGCAATTATTGATTATTATTATTATTTTTGATAATTATATTTCAAAATAATAATAGTACTAACAACAATAATAAAATAATAACAATAATAATAATATTTATATCATTTTTAATATATTTTATTATTATCTAATTGTATTATTACTGTATTTACTTTAAATAATTATCTTTGCAATTATATACCAGTCCAAATAAAATAATGATAATAATAACAATAATAAAACGAATAACAATATTATAACCACTAGCATTATTATTATTATACTTATGCTTATTATTATTATTGTTTATTATTAATAATTTTTAATAATATATTTTGAAATAATATAATAATAATAATAATAATATATAATAATAATAATAATAAAAATAATAATAATAATATAATAATAATAATGATAATAAAATATTATAATATATAATGTTTAATTCTTTATTCAAATTTATCAAATTATTTTATTTATCACTTTTGTATATTATTATTATTACTAATACAATTCGGTAATTATATCATTATACCTAATATTGCCGAAATCCCAAAAATGAAACGTCATTTTGGCGTTCTCTTCAAAAGGATATTTCGCATAGATTTTGCCTTTTCGATTTTGGGAAAAGTTTTCTTATACCTTTTTTATATTATATATGGACACAAATTTCCCTTTTTTATCATCATCATTATCATGTTATCATCATTATTATCGTTATCATCATCATTATCATCATTAATCATCATTATCACTCATTATCATCATTATTGCAATTATTACCATCATTATTGCAATTTTTATCATTATTATTGCAATTATTGGAGTTATAGATAATATTTTTGCAATAATACTAATAACCACAACCATAATAATAGTAATAACAATAAAAATAACAATATACGATTTTATAATAATTATTTATATCTTATCTTAATTAGTATCGTTATTACTGTAAATTTTTACTGTTTTTAATAATTATCTTTGCAATTATACTACCATCCAATAATAATAATGATAATAATAACAATAATAAAAAGAATAAAAATATTATAACCACTAGCATTATTATTATTATACTTTGCTTATTATTATTATTGTTTTATTACAGTTATAAAAGATTTTTTGGCAATAATACTAATAATTAAGATAATATAATAATAATAATAATAATAATATATAATAATAATAATAATAATAATAATAATAATAATAATAATAATAATAATAAATATAATATATAATAAATTATTAATAATATTCAATGTTATCAAAATTCTCTTATTTCTATTTATTTATCATCATTATTATTATGATTAATACAATTTGAAAGTATTATCATTATTTCCTAATAATTGCCGAAATCACCAAAGAAATCGAAAAACGTATTTTGGAGTATTTCTCTAAAAGGCTATTTCGCTAGATTTTGCCGCTTTTTCGACTTTTGGGAATGTTTTCTTATTACCTTTTTATATATATATGGACACAATTCTCTTATTATCATCATCATTATCATGATTATCATATTATTATCGTTATCTCATCATTATCATCATTATTCATTATCGATTCATCATTATCATCATTATTGCAATTATTACCATCATTATTGCAATGTTTATCATTATTATTGCAATTATTGGAGTTATAGTATATATTTTGCAATAATACTAATAAACCCCAACAATAATAATAGTAATAACAATAATTTTAACAATAATAACGATTTTATAATAATTATTTATATCAATTATCTTAATTAAATATCGTTATTACTGTAATTATTATGTTATAATAATTATCTTTGCAATTATACTACCAGTCCAAATAATTAATAATGATAATAATAACAATAATAAAACGAATAACAATATTATAACACTAAGCATATTATTATTAATACTTAATGCTTATATTATTATTTTATTAATACAGTTATAAAAATTTTTGCAATAATACTAATAATTAAGATAATAGTAATAATAATAATAATAATAATAATAATAATATTAATAATAATAATATAATTATAATAATATTCAAATTATCCCAAAAATTTTTTATTTCTCACTTTTATCATCATTATTATTATGATTATACAATTCTGGTAATTTTCATTATAATAATTGCGAAATAAAAAATGAAAAACCGTCATTTTATCCAAAGCTATATTTCCTAATTTTTCCGCTTTTCGACTTTTGGGTGTTTCATACCTTTTTTATATTATATGGGCACAATTCGCCCCAATCGTTTTTATTATCGATCATCATCTATCATCAAATATTCATCATATTTATCTTGAAAATTCCATCATTATT
>NW_023652525.1:0-5241 GCF_015228065.2 Penaeus monodon
AAATAACCTCAAGAAGGCATTTGACTCGTGTCGGCAATCGCTATGGGGGTCCAGACTCAGGGGATTCCGATGCATTATTGGCCTAATAAAAGCTTTAAACAGTCTGAAGTGCTGTAAAGTGTGATGGGGGTCTGTCAAACTGTGCCCTTGCCCAACAACTTTTCAACACCTGTATCAAGGTCTCAGACCTTGAATTTGCCGATGATTTTTGCCTATCATATCTGAGTACTTGGAGGCACTGGTGGCAGCTCTTAATGCATTTAGCAATGAGGCGAAGCCCTTGGGCCTAGAGGTTCTAATAGACCAAGAGCAAGATTCAGGACTTGGGACCCAGTTAGGGAACCCATTCAGTCAATCCATGCTTGCGGCAAGGATGTTGAAGTTATAGAGAGTTTTACATACCCTGGTATTGTAGTCCATATCTCTGGGTTGTCAGACCAAGGAGCCAATAGACGCACTGGTCTGGCAACAGGAGCCATGATGTCGATCAACAAGAGCATTTGGAGATGTCGGTACCTATGCAGAAGGACCAAGCTACGTGTCTTCAAGGCCTTGATACTCCCAGTTTTGCTCTATAGAAGTGAAACCTGGATGCTATCTAGTGCCTTGCAGTCTTGTCCTTGATGTTTTTTGTAACAAGTCCGGATCACGGGGTACAGTTGGCAGGACCACGTGTCCAACCAACGGTTACACCATGAGACTGGCATGGAACCTGTTACTTGCATGATATGGGTACTTAGCTCATTTTCCTGTGGATGACCCTGCCAATCTCTTTGCGAGACAACCCTGGGTGGAAGAGGTCTGTGGGACGTCCAAGGAGGTCATGGCTTGGGCAGCTCGATGAGACCTGTTGCAAGGAATTAGAGATGGGCCGAGGACCTCGTGGTTGGAAGCGAAGGGTGGATGCGGCCATGCGCCCCTGTCTATGGTAGGAGAAGAGAATCTTGTGGAAGATATTATTTTAAAATCTCACTAAGGTTCTGGTTGTTGGGATTCCCCCAATTCCTCCCCTTGGGCCAATCAAGTCGGCTGGATTTGATGGGAAATTGGGAAATGGGAGGTTCCAAAGTAGAAGTCAAGATTTCTTTAACATACTTTTAAGTACCAAGGATCAGATGCAATATATACAGATGTTTCGAAATCTGAAAATGGTGTGGGCTTTCCAGCAGTGAACAGAAGGAAGACTGCATTTAGCAGTCTTTTTCTAGCAGCCTCAATCTTTACTGCAGAGTTACATACCATCCTTGCAGCAGCCAAGATGACTAGAGATCTTACAAACCATTCTATTGTAATATATTGTGATTCTCGTAGTGCCTTGCAAGCAATCAAAAGCTTAAACTCCATCACATCCACTGGTGAGGGAGGTTCAAGATTTGGCTTGCACTGATGTTGACACGTAAATAGACAACACTATGTTGGGTGCCAGCACATGTTGGTATCACTGGGAATGAGTGAGCCGATCGGAAGAACAAGGTAGCTGCCGCTTAGCCCTATGATGCTCCTTTTCCTCTCCCATACACCAACTTGAAACCCAGCATCACGAGTTTCTTCATGATAAATGGAGGGAACAATGGAGACATACCTCTGGGAAACAAACTGCGAGAGATTAGAGATGACCAGCATCCATCCCAACCGAAAAGTAGAAGTTGTATGAACAAAAATAAGCTGGTAAAAGTGAAGCATTTTGTGGGGGATGCCAAGAGCCAATTACAGTTGCACATGTAATGGAGAGATGTGCAACATTCTCAGACCAAAGACATATGTACTTGTCTCCCCCATATACACTATTATGCTTTGATTTTTAATATAATATTTATTGTTGTTTAAAAGCCTATCAATAAATAACTTACAAAGTTTTAAATATTTTAATATTTCCATCTAACAAGGCATTCGCCGCTAATGACCTTAGCTGTTGATGCAGAAGATAATTTGAAATAATCAATCAATTAATCCCTTATGCCGGTCACCCTGTGCGTAGTCGGCCTGATCCTCTGAGCTGACTTGACCTGCCTTCACTTCCTTTCGTCTGTCCTCACCTGCCCTGTTACCTTCTCTCTTATACCCTTCCTCTCCCCTTTTAAATCTTCAGACCTTTTAAAATAGAATCCAGGTGGATTCGAAACTGTAGTCCTCATTTTCAAAGAGTCTAGTTTTTTCTACCGTATCAACACAGAAGAGTGTTTTGCCATTTATCAGGGCCCCTGTGTTAAAGAAATCTTCTGTCGTTCCTGTTTGCTCCTTCCCTGACATGGGACCTGCCTTCGCTTCCTTTCATCTGTCCTCACCGCTCCGTGTTACTGCTTTGCCTCTCCCTCTTCTTTTATTTCCCCTCCTCTCCCTTTCCCCTTCAGATATGAAGATGGAATCCAGGTGGTTTCAGTAAAACTAGTTTTGAGTTGTATGTTTTTTCTACCATAGTGACAAAACAGAAGTTTTTTTATCTTCATATAAAATATAAAAAATATAGATAAATAGATATACACATACACATGCATTTATTGTATATATAACATGTATATATGCATTGTTTATGACATGGGATACACAATTAACTTTTGCCCATCTGGAGAGACAGGAAAGCATCTTAAGTCACCTTCTTTAAATTTTCCCTTTACCCGCTCCCCTCCACCACAGGCGCGCACGTCCGGGCCTCGTGCCCCGCCCTTGAGCGTAGCACAGCCACGCAGCACAAAACTCGCCCCCGGATGGTGGGTTGACGTGCCGACGCCCGAGGCCCAGGTCTTCCCTAATGACCAGCGGGGCGTGGTGGCCCAGTGCAATTGGCGCCAGTGGAAACCGAAGTCGATGACGTCTGCACTGCAGGTGCATGGTTTTTCCCCATTTTCTGAAAGTTACTGTTATGATTTTGTTAGTCTCATTTCAATTTTATAGCAACAAAAGAGCAAGTACCATTTCAAAATCCATTTCAGCATCTGGAATTGGCTAGTATTTTTAAATTATTAATTCTATGGAACATTACAAATAATTCATTGGTTTTGGGAAAATACATTGATCAAAATTAAAATAATTTCAATATCGTTGTAAAAATTTTTTTGCTCTATCATTGTATTATCCTCTGGCCAACAATGTGTTTTACTAATTAGAAAACCAAAAAAATTAACACAGTTTTCAGAAGCAAATTTGTTCTTGATTTTTCCACAGATTTTTAGTGGCGTGATATGGCAATGCTCCCCCGCCACACCTCCGATTAACAGCGTAAATTTAACAGAAACCTCAGTGATGCCAATGCGTCTACGCCAGCTACTACGAGTGTCAAAAGGACCCGGTCTGGCTCTCTGGCTTGCCCGGCCCGATCTCCCAGTGCGTCGGGGGGAACTGGACACAGGTACTCGACATTTGTACTGAAGGTAGGCAGAAGCCCAGTCTGTAAGGCGTAAGCACGTGGGTCTTGAAATCCTGTAATGTATTCACGAAAAGTCATAGTCACCAAATTTGTCTATAATTTGCCCTGTTCTGATAATAGAACACTGTTTTTTCGATAGTGTGATGGACTTCTTAGGAGAGAAACTATGTCTCAAGATCTATTGTGATCAGCTACTTTCCTGATTTTTTTTTTTTTTTTTTTTACTTATTTTTGGAGATGTTTTTATGAACTAACACTGTTACTGTTACTGTCTGTCATTGTTTGAATCCAAACTGCTTCTTCCTATTCTTCTTCCAGGCCTGTTATTCCTTTCTCTCTAAAATCTGCTTGCAGGCAGTCTTTCCACCTCCTTGGCCTTCCTCTTTTCCTATTCCTTTCTATATTAAGTACTTTCATTGCTCCACAAACATTAATCCTTTTTAATCGCCACATTTCTGCCCTGTACATCATTGCTGGTCTTACCACCATCCTTTATAACTTTCCTTCTTATACTTCTCATTCTCATACAAATTTTCCTAACATAAAACTCCTGACACATTTTTACAGTTTCTCCAGGCATCCTGTACCCTGTCTTATTTCTTGGTCCAGTGCCCCATCTGATGATATAAGGGAGCCTAAGGAGTTGAAGGTGTTCGTCGTTGTAATTTTTTCGCCCAGCAGCCGGACTTCCTCACCTGCATACTCCACATTTTAAACAACATACTCCATTTTCTTTCGACTAACCTTAAACCCTCTATCTTTCTCTCCATCTCTTCATCTTCTGCTCAACTTCCCTAGTGGCCTGAGGACTATACAAAAAAAAAGAATATATATATGTGTGTGTGTGTGACGGAGTTAAGAAGCTCAAATATAAACCCAAAGAGATATTTTAAAGAATATGAGAGATTACTGGTCAACAATCCTTTTCCTCATAAAGTTGCATAAATGCAGCAGATGGATGTATGCTCAGTGAGACCGATGATATCAGTGTTTGTTGGGAAGAATATGTTCAAGAACTTTTGACACGTACCACAGATCTAGTCCTAGAAGCTGTCACATCTGGTCCACAATTCTGAAGTCAGAAATGCGCTGGTTCCTACAACAAATGAAATCTGAAAAAGCTGCAGATCCTGATGGTGCATACATCGAAATGATCAGGGCCCTTAGGAGAGAAAGGTGTTGATTTTACCTAGAACTTCCTAAATGATATCTATGAAACAAGCAAGTTGCCTAAATAAATGATGAAATTGGTATTCATTGCTCTACCGAAGTCCCAGGAATATTTGAATGCTCAGAATATTGCACAATCATCTCAAGACAACTCATACCCAAAGTAACAGAGACCCAGTTTGGATTTATGAAGGATAAAGGTATGAGAAATACTATTTTGTCATGAGAATGCTTGCTGAGAGAGCCATCTAACACTAACAAAATATTCTACCTGGTTTTCATTGACTATCAAAAAGTTTTTGATAAGGTACAGCACTTAGAATTGTGCAAAATCCTCGCAAATACCGGATAGATGATAAAAGATGAGCCTAATTTAAACAGTCTTCAAAGAAAAAATTGCAACAGTTCGCATATCCAATGGAACGACCAACTAGTTCCCCATCAAGCGAGGGTCCAGCATGGTTGTGTGATGTCACCTGACATCTCAATTTGAAGATCGTCGGGAATGGAATCATTTTCAATGCTGTAAGATTAACAATCTCATATGTAGATGATAGAGTTCTCATGGCCACATCTGTAAATGGAAGCCAGTTGAATCAATTTTTCAATGGCTGTAAGAATTAACAACTTTCGATATGTAGGATTGACTAAGTTTCATGGAGGCCCAAATCATGTAAAAAGGAAGCAGACAGTGATAACCCAGCTGC
>NW_023652526.1:0-5241 GCF_015228065.2 Penaeus monodon
AATGAATTTATTTTTAAATGTGTGTTTGGGGGGAAAGGTTTTAAAAACAAGTTGTGTGTATTTTCTTTGTTTAATCGCTCCACCCATGCTTGCTACTTTTTTGGGTTTTTGTTGTTGTTAAAAGGGGATATGGGAATTCGTTTAATCTGTGTATATGTTGTGTGTGGTGTGTGTGTAGAGGGGGGAGAAGGAGATAATTTATATATATATAAAATATATTTTATTATATATAAAATTTTATAGAGAGAGAGAGAGAGAGAGAGAGAGAGAAGAGATAGAGGAGAGAGAAGAGAAAAGAAGAGAGAGAGAGAGAGAAGGAAAGAGAGAGAGAGAAAGAAAAAAAGGGAAAAAAGAAGATAGATAGATAAATAATATAAAAAATATATTATATATACTTATATATTTTATATATATATATTATATAATATATATATTATATATATATATATATTTTATATAGATATATATATATATATTTTTATAAAAAATATATTTTATATATATATAATTATATATAACATTTTTATATAATAAATAATTATTATATTATTTTATATTTATATTAACTCTCTGTTTATATCTGTATTTATTTATTTTTTATATATTTTATATATATTATATTTATATAATATTATGATATATATATATATATATATATATATATATATATTTTATATATTTTATATTTATAAAATATATATATATATATTATATATTATATATATATAATGTAATATGATATACATTAAAATAAATGTGTATAAAATAATATATTATATAAACATATCTATCTATTTATCTATCTATCTATCTTTATTTACCCATCTACCTATCTATCTATCTATATATCTTCTTCTTTCTCTCTCTCTCTCCCCTCTCTCCTCTCTCTCTCTCTTTTCTCTCTCTCTCTCTCTCTCTCTCTCTTCTCTCTCTCTCTCTCTCTCTTTGATAGACAGACAGATAAATAAATATACATATATATATATATAAAATTATATATATATATATTTTATATATATATATATATATATATTATATATATATATATACATTTTTTTTTTTTTTTTCATATTGTTTTTTCGCACGCGCGGCATGCGTGGTGCTGTGTGTGTTTGCGTGCGTGTGTGTGTGTGTGTGTGGGTGTGTGTGTGGGGTGTGGGGGTGTGTGGTGTGTGTGACTATGGTGTGTGATACGTGGGTGATATGCGTTGTGTATGGACTAGTGCGTGCTGTGCATGTGTTATGTGATGGGGTGCGTGGTGCGTGCGGCGTGGTGTGGTGCGTGTGTGTGTGGTGTGGTGTGTGGTGTGTGTGTGTGTGGTGTGTGTGTGGTTGGTGACTATGTGGTGGTGTGACTGTGTGTTGACTATCGTGTGTGTATGGACTATGTGCGTGACGTGCATGTGTGTATGTAGGTGGTGTATTGATGGCTGTGGTATTGACGGCGTGTGTGTATGGACGTGCTGTTGTATGGACTGCTGGGTGTATTTTGCTGTTGGGTTTTTGTGTATGTGGGCTGTGTTTTTTGTGTTTTGTGTTTTTGTGTGGTGTTTTTTGGGGTGTGTGTTTTTGTGTTGTGGGGTTTTTCTTTTTGGTTGTGTATGTGTTGCCTTTTGGGGGGGTTTTTGTTGTGGTTTACTTTTGCGGGGTGTGTGGTGACTGGCGTATGTGGTTTTTGTGTGTTTTGGTTTTTTGTGTGGTGTGGTTTTGTGTGTTTTTGTTGGTTTTGGGGTTTTTTGTGTGTTGGGACTTTTTTTGGGGGTTTTTGACTTTTTTTTATTTTGTGTATGTTTACCCGCGTGTTGGGGTATTTTTGACTGTGGTGTGTGTAGTGTGTTGTGTGTATGTGACTGTGCGTGGGGTGTATTTGACTGTGGCCCCTTTTGTGTATGTGCTGTTTCGTTTTTGTATTTTGACTTTTGCCTTTTTTTTTTTTTTGTGACTTTTGTGTTTGTGTTTTTTGTGTGTGGGGTGTGTTTTTGTGTGTGTTTTGGGGTGGTTTTGGGGTTTTATGTGGGGGTGTGTTTTTTTACGGTGTGTTGGGGTGTGTGGTGGTTTTGGTGTGTTTTTGTGTTTCTGTGTGGTTTTGTGTTTGTGTGGGGGTGTTTTGTTTTGTGTTTTTGTGGTGTGTGTGGGGGTATAAAGCCAAGGAAAAAAAGGGTTTAAAATAAAATTCTTTTGGGATTTCAGATTTCCGCCGGCACATAAAATGTAAACCAAATTTTTCTGTAAACCCTTTTTTATGTTCCTGGTGACAGATTTACCCTCAAGGGGGAGGCTTAATATTTACTTATTAAATTTTTCTTAAAAACAATATACTATAAATTTGTTTGTAACCGATACTCCTTTGCATAGTGTGTGTTTTTTTGGGCTTACTTGTGGTGGTTTTTAAAATATTGGTTTAAATTTTTGTGTTTCTTTTTAAAATATATATAATTTATATATTATATTATATATATATAAAATATATTAAAATATATTGATATTATATATTTTATTTTATATTTTTTATATTTTGATAACAACTATAAAATTTTTTATAATATACACCTATTTAAAAATACTATAAATAATAATTTTTTTTATATATATTAATATATTATTTTTATTATATATTAAAATTTTTATTATTTAGTATTTTAAAATATTATATTATATATTATTTTTAATTTTTATATATTTTATATTTTTATATTGTTTTGTTAAAATGTATTTTGTATTGGGAATGTTTTTATGTATTAGTGTATTTTTTTATGTATAATATTAAAGTTTATGTATATGTATATATTTATAACAAAAATATATATCTTTTCTAATTTTAAAATTTTATTATTAAATTTTATATTTTTATTATGGGATTGTATGATGGGGGGTATGGGATATATGTATTATTATTTATTATTAATTTTTATTTATCAAATATTTTATTATTGTATAATTTATATTAATTTATTTATATTATAAATATTTTATTATATTTTATATATTTAATTTTCTATAATATATTATATTATATATTATATAAATATATATAAAAATTTTTTATTATTATATTATATGTATATATTTATTTAATTTTAAAACTATGTATTTTTTTATTTTATATAATTTTTATTTATATATATATAATATTATTATATTCTATATATTTTTTGTTTTTCCCCCCCCCCCTTTTTTAAGTTATATAAAATTATTTTATTAAAATAATAAAATCTTAAAAATTATAATTTTATTATAATATAAAATTAGAATAAATTTTATTATAAATATTTTTTGGGGTTTTGTTGTTTTTTTTATTTATAAAATAAATATAAAAAATTTTACACCAAAAAAAAAACCAAAAAAAAAAACCAAACCAAAACCCAAATTTTATTTTATAAAATATTATATTATATAAAAATCTATATAATTTTTATTTTATAAAATATATAATATATATCATATACCCTAAACATATATTTAATATTTAAATTATATATATATTATAATTATATATATATATATATATAATATATTATATATATATATATATTTTATTAAAATATTTTATATCCTTTTTAAAATTATATTAACCTTAAGTCTTCTTAAAATATAAAATTTATATAATATATAAAAAGTTTTTTTATGAATATTATTAAAATATTTATATTATATTATATTAATACATATCCATATACATATACAAAAATTAATTTATTTTTATATTATTTATTATATTTGTATTTATATAAATTTTTTTAAAATTTTATTATATCTATATATTATATATATTATATATTATATATATATTTTTATTATTAAAAAATATAGTTTATATATATTTTGGGGGGTTTTTAATATTAATTAAAAAAAAGAAAAGGAAAAAAAAAAAGGTATAAAATTTTAAAAATATATATATATTTATATATATATATATTTATATATATTATTAAAAAAAAATATATAAATATATAAAGATATTATTATTATTTTATATTTTTATATATATAATAAATAAAAAAAAAAAAAAAGAAAATTTATATTTATATAATGATTTATATGCATATTTAGGTTTTATAGATGAAATAGATTTTATGAATGAACATATTTCAATACATGATTTTTGCCTAACATTTTTATTTTTTCATGCTTTTTATCAGGTGAATCTAACATATGATGGTAACTAATATAATTAGGACAAATTGTGAAACTCATTTCTTTTTTTTTCTTTTTTTTTGCAGAGAGTTTGATAAAGGAGTGGGAGCCTTAGTAGCTGGGAATTAAGTAAATCTTTTTGGCATAAGAAGAATGAATGAGTGGAAAAAGTTTTGGCGAGCAGACATAGATACCGCATTATGTGTTCTGTTGAAAAGTGTCGCACTGTGTTATTTTGTTGAATGACTTATTTCCTCTAGAGTAACACGCGTAATGGAAATGATGATTTATATCAGTTTGATATTCATCTGAGTGTCCTTTTAAAAAAAATGTTTAAGGTTAGAGTTATTGCTCTTTATTAATTTATTCCAGTTGTTTACATAAGGTATAAGAATAAGTAGGAGATAATGGAAGTTCTGTTTATATTTATCTATTTCATTTTTACAAATTTGGATGCTGTCATGAAAGAAAGTATTTTTCTATTTATTGAAAGAAATTATAAATTTGTTGTTCAGTGTTAGTATTAAAACATTTATTATATCAGTTTTTTTTTTTCCCACGTCAATTGCCCCACTCCAAAGAGAATTTTATAATACATATATCCCATTACAGCATCCATAAGTCTGGTATTAGTTAAGTAATGATGTATACAATTTTTGTGAAGAGTTTGAGAAGACATCCATAGGAACATCAGAATATCATTAACTTCTTTTCACTTGCATATACAAATTATATACAGTGTTTCCAAGAGAATCTTTTAATCAACTGGCAATGGATAACATCTGGCAAATAGTCACCAGTGAAGGTTGACATCATATCATGTCATGAGTCTGTGCCCCTCTCACCAGGAAGACATCTCGCTTGCACGACAAGATGGACAGTCACACAGGCATGGAACTGTGCACACCATTGAATGGGCCCCTTTCCATCTACTAAAAAATTTGCCTGTCATTATTGGTTTAAAGCTCATTGGAGAGAACTGCATATATGTAAGGTTTTTAGAATTAATTACATATGTGGGGAGCAGTTGTTAGTTCAGCGGAACATACATACTTTTAAGTTACTGTATTTGTGACCATCCAGCTTGAACGGGTTCCGTAGATAGTT
>NW_023652528.1:0-5239 GCF_015228065.2 Penaeus monodon
TTTTTTTATTATTATTATTATTATAATATATATATATTAAAAATATTATACATTACATACTACATACATACAAATACATACATACAAACATACATAAAAATATATATATATATAAATTAAAAATTATATATATTATTGTATGTGTATGTATTATGTAGTATGCATTATATACAACATTATTATATTATATATATATATAATATTATATATATATTAATATTATAATTGTTGGTGTGTGGTGTGTGTGTGGTTTTGGTGTTGGGTGTGTGTGTGTGTGTGTGGTGTGGTGTGTTGGGGTTTGTTGTGTGTGTGTGTGTGGTGTGTGGGTTGTGGTGTGTGGGGTGTGGTGTGTGTGTGTGTGGGGTGTTGTGTGGGGTGTGTGTGTTTGTTGGTGGTTGTGTGTGGGTTTGTGTGTGTGTGGTGTGTGGTGTGTGTGTGGGGGGGGGGGGGGGGGGGGGGTTTTTTTTCGCGTGTGTGTGTTTTTTGTTTGTATATGTGTTTTTAGTATATCATACTACTAAAATAAACATACATACAAAAATATGTATATATATTATGATCATAAAATTTTTAAAACATTTTAATATGTATATATATATATATATATAAAATATTTTATAATTAATATTTTATATATATATATATTATTATCTTGTGTGTGTTGTGTCGCGCGCGCGTTGCGTGTGTGTGTGTGTGTGTGTGGGTGTGTGTGTGTGTGTTGTGTGTGTGTGTGTGTGTGGTGTGTGTGTGTGTGTGTGTGTGTGTGTTAATGTATATCATATATACCATCACACACACACACACCCACCACACACACCACACACACACACACACACACACATTAAAATATATATATTATATATATATATAATATATATATAAACACATATATATATTATATTATATATATAATTATATTATATATTATAATATTAATACATTTTATGTATATATATCTATATATCATATCTATCTATCTATCTATCTATCTAAGATAGATAGATAGATAGAAAATTCTTATATCTATCTATCTGTCTATCTATCTATCTATCTATCTATTTATCTATCTATCATCTATCTATCTATCTATCTTCTATCTACTATTATCTATCTATCTATTATCTTCTATCTTCTATCTATCATAATATATATGTGTGTGTGTTGTGTGTGTGTGTTGGTTGTGGTGTGTGGTGTGTTATTTATTTTTCATTTACACCACACACCCCACAAAACCACACCCCACACACATACAAACCACACACACACACACACACACAAACACACACCCCACCCCAACACACCACACCACACCGAACAACACACCCCACCACAATATATATATTATATTATATATATTATATATATATAATATATTATATATATATCACATCATCAGGGGTAACGCCGACGGGGGTGCAGGGCCGCATCACCCTTCGTTTCCACCCACGGGGATCCCTCAGGCAGTCTCCAGCGGCCCAGGGCCTATCTCTAATTCCTCGCGACGGTCTCGTCGGTCCCCAACCCATAAACCCCTTTTTTGGGCCCACAGGTCTCCTCCACCCAATTTGTCTCGCATAAGACACCTGGGGGGCAGGGTCGTCCACGGAACGAGCTGGGTGCCCATATAACCAGTTGGCGATCCCGGTTAAAATGCAAGAAACGGGTCCCACCCCGCTCAGGGTTTAAACCGCCGGTTGGACACGGGCCCTCCAACTTCCCCCATGATCCGGGCAAAGGGACTTTTTAAAAGGCATCAAGACAGATCCAACACTGGATCCCAGGTTTCGCTTCCAAAAGAAAAACTGCAGTATAAAGGGCCCTTAAGACACGCGTTTGGGTCCTTTCTGCATGGGTACCACATCTCAAACGCTCTTGTTAATGGGTTTTCAGGGTCCTGTTGCCAACATCCGTTTACTGACTTCCTGGTCTGACAACCCGAATATGGACTACGCTACCAAAGGGTTGTAAAACTTTTTGTAAAATTCCAAATCCTGCCGCAAGCATGGTCGACTAACGGGTTTTCCCCAACAGGGCCCCCAAAAATCCCCGAAACTTGGGCTTGGTCCAGGAGACCCCTGGCCTGGGGGTTTGCCCCTTGCTAAATGCATCAAGAGCCGCCCAAGTGCCTCCATGACTCAGATAGGTGGCAACACGTCGGCAAAGTCAAGGGCTGAGACCATAATATTGCCTGTGTTGCTCCCACTGACTTTTGGTATAACCTGCCCATTATCCATCCATACAGGCGTTGAAAAATGTTGTGCAAGGGCCAGCCTTGCCCCACCCCTAGTTAACAGGAAAATTCGACAACCCCACCACCTTTTCAGCACTTTTAGTACCATTAGAGGCTTGCTATCGGCCAATAATTGTGACGGGAAACCCCGAGCCAGGATCTCCGTAGCGATTCCCGATGCCTGATCAAACGCCTTCTTGAGGGCGATTGGGGGTGCAAACAACCCCGCCAAACCCCACGGGTTCCACAATTACTCGAAGCGCTAGTATACGGTCTTCGTGGATTGCCCGATAAATTTATCTCTGATGCCTCAGTAGTGGTTGCGGGTCCGTTTCAAAGAAAGTGGGCGAGAACCTTGCCCGGTATGCCTAGCGTGTAATGCCCCCCGGGAGTTCTTAAATCCCAACGATCCCCTTTCCCCTTCCCGAAGGGGTGGCCCCCCCTCAGCAGGGCAGGGGGAAAGTACCAACTGCCAGATGGCATAAGGGGCTGTATCAGCCCCGAGCCATAGGTTCACCCCCCCTTTTGCATTCAGCGGTATCACCACACAGACACACACACACACACCACAACACACAACCCCACACACCCACACACACACACACCACCACACACACACCATATAATATATATATAAAATATATTATATAATATATATATATATATATATCAATATATTTAATCACACACACACACGTATGTGTGTGTGTGGTTGGGTGTTTAAATTAAAAAATAAATAAATTATATATAAAATATACTCTACACACATATCATATATCTCATACATACATACATACTGCTACATACTACACAAAAAAATAAAATATAATGAAAAAAGGGGGCATTTAAAAACCAAAAAAGACAGATGTATGTTACCACACACCACACACACACACCACACCACACACACACCACACACACACCACACAACACACCACAACACACACACACACACACACACAACACACACACCACACCCCCTCATACACCACACCCCCACACCACACCCCACACACACCACACCCAAAACACACACACACACACACACCACACACACACACCACACACACACACAACACCACAACCCTATTTATTTGTTTATATGTAGTATCAAAAAACCTTCGTTTGATACAATGGAAGAAAAAACCCACAATACAAAAAATCTAGTTTTGTATTTGGGTTTTTCTTCCAAAATATATATTTATTTTATATAAAATATATATAAAATAAATTTTTATAATTATTATATATATAAGAGAGAGAGGGAGAGAGAGAGAGGGGAGAATAAATAGATAATGATAATAGATAATATATAACACCCACATAACACACACCCCCAACACACACACACACCCACACACACACACACACACACACACACACACCACACACACCACACACACACTATATAAAATATATATTATATATATATATATTATATATATTTTATATATATATTATATGCATCTATACAGAAGAGGCAGGGAACAGAGGATAGAAAAAGGGAGACGAGAGATAAAAAGAGAGGGAGATAAAAAAAACAGAGATGTGTAGATGTAGAAGATGATAATAATAGAGAGAAGAGAGGAGGAGAGAGAAGACTTTTGCCCCCCCAACATTTTCAGTTAGTGTCACGAAAAAAAGTGAACTACTACGTTATTCAAAATTTTCACGGCTTTTTGTTAAAGAACGACAAATAAAAATATTTGTGGTAAACGTCAACCCAAAAGCCCCTAATAATACCATATATTTATGGAATTAAAATCGGGAATACGTAATCACATTTGTTTAAGTAAAGCAGAGGAAGAGAGCGAAAATAGAGGGGGGAAAAATGGGGGGGGGAAAAAATAAAAAGAATGAAAAAAACGAAAAGGGAAGGGGGGAAAAATGGCAAGGATGAAAAGAGGAAAGAGGGGAAAAGAGGGGGGGGGAGAAAAAGGGGGGGGGGGGAAGAGAAAGAGAAGGATGGAAGAGTCGGAAAGAGGTGATAATGCAATAAGAAAATAAAAAGCTAAGGAAAACACCCCTAGATTTTTACTATAAACCCCTAAATCTATCTATCTATCTATCTCCCTATCTGTCTATCCATCTATCTACTATCTTTATATATATATCGATTCATATACACAAAATAATTACATAAAATATAATATATATATATTATATTATATTATTATAGATAAAATATATATTTTTATATAAATTATATTTAATGCACATATTCATAAACAAATATGAAAAGAGTGACATTTTTTTCTTCCCTCTGTCTCGTCTTATTTCTCTCTCTCTCCCTCTTCCCTCTCACCCTCCTTCCTTGCCCCTTCCCCCCCCCCTCTCCCTCTCTCTCTCTCCTCCCCTCCCCTTTTCTCCACCACACACTCTCTCTCTCTCTCTCTCAACACCTCTCTCTCTTTTCTCACACCTTTTCTCTCTCTCACTCTCCTCTCTTCCCCACTCTCTCCTCTCTCTCCCTTTTCTCTCTCTCTCTCCTCTTTCTCCTCTCTCTCCCTCTCCCTTTTCTCTCCCCTCTCTCTCTCTCTCTCTTTCTCTGTCACCCTCCCGCCCCCTCCTCCCCCCTCCCCCCCCTTCCCATATCATCCCCCAGCTTTGTTCCTTCCAATGTTGCATCTTTGCAAATCCTTTTTATGATGGTAAGGCCAAAAGTGGGAAAAAGGAAAAAATATTAACTCTTGAGCGCATGAAAGTCCCACACAACTGCCCCAATGCCCAAAAAAGGTTTTGACTTTTGTATCAAAGGGATTTTAAAACATCTTAAAATCAAAAGGGGGGGTAAAGAAGAAGAAAAAAAGCTAGTTAAAAAATACGAAAAAATTGGTTCCTTACAATCACACACAAACACACACACCACCCCTTTGGGCTCCCCGCTTCCCCCCTCGCACTTCTCTCCCCCCCCCTCCTTCCCCCCTTCTTATTCACCATTTTTTTCTCCTTTTTTCCTCCCCTTCCCCCCCCCCCCCCTTTTTCCCCCTTTCCCCCTTTTCCTTTTTT
>NW_023652529.1:0-5239 GCF_015228065.2 Penaeus monodon
TCTTGTTAGGGAGTGCCAGTGGCTCATAACCTGTGGCTTGAGTACCATGGCTGAGAAGGAGGATTCGTTCCTCTCTGTGAAGCTGCAAGAGAAAGGTAAGAGCTGTGACAATGGACCTTTGCCTTAAGCTTTTTTGGTTTGGTTGTATGATCATAGCATTTGAGGGCATCCCTGCCAATGTCAGCTAGTCAGGCATCAGAGGAAATGATCTTGCAGACAATGTGGCTGGGGGCCCAGTTTAAGATTAATCTACCCTGAGCAAGGATCCTGTGCTACAGTATGCACAGTCGTCAAGAGGTGGATTTTGTTTTTGGCTGTGCTGTAGACAATGGCTCCCCTGGAGGGTGTATGTATGAACATATGTCCTTTCTTGTAGATAAGGTATGAATGAGAATGAATATCTTCACAATACAAGAGATGTATTTGACCGGTTTCGACTGCGTCTTCGTCAGAAATACATACATTAGAGAAATTACATAGAAAATATATATCAGGCGTGAGCTGACAGAATACCTGACTGTGACCTTCTATTCGTTGCTCGTAGGATTGTTGCTGTGACCTTGGATAATCTGAACCTGCCCGATGCCGTGTTTACATTACTCTCCGTCGCGATGTAAGCTGCTTCCATAATTTTTCTTTTTAGTTTGTTCAGTCCTCCATGGACTATTTCTGCATCCTTCCAGTTCGGTAGATGTCCAGCTTCATCTACATGTACCACCATGGCGTTGGAAGTTCTATGGTGACGGATGTCAGCTCGATGTTCGCTGATCCTGGTGCTGAAACCACGGCCTGTTTCCCCAAAGTATGCTGTATCGCAACCGCTGCAGGGTATGTATTTCTGACGAAGACGCAGTCGAAACCGGTCAAATACATCTCTTGTATTGTGAAGATATTCATTCTCATTCATACCTTATCTACATTTGTCAATATGAATACGGGTTATATGTCCTTTCCTCAGGGATGCATGGGCTAGGGCTCCAGTGATTGCAACTGCCTCTGCCTATAGCGAGGAAGCCTTATCTGTTACCCTCATGAATTTTGTGGCATCCCTTGCTGCAGAACCGGCGCCTGCAGTATGGCTTAGGGATCGACTGATCCATCCATGAAGTAGGGTTCTACTACCCGGAGGAGTGATAGCTGCAGTGACCGTCTCAGCTTCTGCCCTTATACTAGGCATGGGGTACTGATGCTTTCTCCTTGACAGGCTCATAGCAAAGAACTTGATTGAGGTTTGTGCCCACGGCAGAGCTTCAATAAAGTCAGGGTGGGGAGAGTCCATGCCTTTTGCAAGTTGCTCTTTGAGCTGATAGCATATCAACACCCTGGCTGTGTATGCCAGCCAGAAGTTGTTTGCAAAGAACTTGTGATCTTGTTCTAGGCATCTGAGTATTTTTGTCTTGTGCTTGTGTTTGTGGGTGTCTGGATGACCTTTGAAAGGAACTGCGATGCCATTAGATCAATTCGTGAGAGAAGGTTTGCCTCCATGAGAAGGTTGAGGGCCTTCGTCCACCTTGAGGCACCCAGAATGATCCTGGCAGCTTTTTTATGAATTGTCTCCAATTTTTCTCTTAATCTTGGCTTAGTGACAATCTGGGAGACAGAAGCAGAAAAATAACAATAAATATATAAAAAATCAAGGCATAATATCACGTTCTAAATGTATAAAATAATTGCATAAACATTATGCATAATGAAATTTTACTGAAAATATTAATCTCCCTAAGGAAACTAATAAGACCCTCTATGTCACAATCCTCCCCAATTTTTCAGTGTATATGGGGGAGACAAGTACATACATCTTTGGTCTGAGAATGTTGCACATTTTTCCACTATATGTGCAACCATTAATGGCTCTTGGCATCCCTCACAAAGTGCTTCACTTTTAGCCATCATCGGAACATGAGTCAGTCTTGTGTGCCCGATTCTTAGTCTTGCTAATACAACTACTTGTCGATTGGGATGGATGCTGGTCACCCAACTGCCAAGGTCATCTCTAATCTCTCGCAGTTTGTTTCCAGAGGTACACCTCCATTGTTCCTTTCATTTATCGGGAAGACAACTCCTGATGCTTGGTTTCAAGTCGGTGTGTGGGAGAGGAAAACGAATATCACAGGGCTGAGCAACAGCTGCCTTGGCCTTCCGATCAGCTCTCTCATTCCCACTGATACCAACATGTGCTGGCACCCAACACAGATTTATCTTTTTCCGTGTTGACATCAATGCAAACCAATCTTGAACATCCCTCACCGAAAAATGTGATGAGTTTAAGCTCTTGATTGCCTGCAAGGCACAAGAGTCACAATATATTACAATAAAATGGTTTGTAAGATCTTTAGTTTTTCTGCTTACTGCTACAAAGCCCACACCATTTTCATATTTCGAACCATCCGTCTATATTGCATCTGATCCCTGGTATTTAGAAGTGTGTTGAAGAAATCTCCCTGACTTCTAGTTCGGATCTCTCCCCTTTCTCAATTCCGACCAAATCCAGCTTGATCAGGAACTTTCCTCATTTGTGGAAATGCATACTCATGGTCTGCATGGGTCCTTGCACATCCTGTAAGCTTACTCCTGAGCAGTACAGTGTAAAGTCATCCACATACAGATTACATGAGACAGCACTAGGAACAATCATTACAATGTCATTTATAGCAATGGCAAACAGGGTCACACTTAAGACACTCCCTTGTGGGACCCCTTCCAGCTGATCTTCCAGGATAGAGAAACTGTTTCCTACCCGAACTCTAAACTTCCTGTCAGCATGGAAGCTTTGTATGAAGGTAGATAATGATCCTCTTGAACCAATGTCATACAGCTTCATGAGTATGCCATGCTTCCAAGTAGTATTGTAAGGCTTTTCGAGGACAAAGAAGACTGCTAACATATGACGTTGCTTTGTGAAGGAATTCTGTACTGCAGTTTCCATCCTCACAAGTGCATCTGTGGTCAATCTCAATTTTCTAAACCCATATTGATATGGGGTCAACACGTTTTCTTTTTCTAGCAGCCATGTCAACCTGAAGTTGACCATTTTCTCCATCAGCTTGCAGATGCAGCTGGTGAGAGAAACTGGACAGTAACTCCTTAGTGTTGAAGCAACCTTGCCAGGTTTAGGGACAGGAATGATTTTAGGCTCCTTCCATGTGGTTGATACTGTACCCTCCTTATAGATCCTATTGAATAGAACTGGAACTTTTGGGAGCTCTCTGGTCAGTGAGATATCATTTGGTATGGAATATCGTCACTTCCTGGGGCAGTCTGATGGCAGAGCAGCAAAGCAGAGTCCATCTCCTTGCATAAAAATGGCAAGTTGTATGGAAGTTCTGCTGCAGTCCTACTGAAGAACTACATTGGGTGTCGTTCCTGTTCAGCCCAACGAGTGGAGAATCGGGCAGTGTGAGATGCTCCAGAGGACGACTCTTCCATGGATTTAACTAGCCCATTTACAACATCTTTTTTGTCTGTGAGGATTCATCAGATCATCATGGTACCGGAGGTCAACAGTAATGCCCAATACTTTTGTGAATGGATGCTTCTCCTGCAAAGTGAATTCGTGATGTGAAGTGATTAACAGCATCTTAAACACACTGAAAATCATTCACAGATCCTTGTAGTACTGCAGTTGATCTAAAAAGATTCCTGTCGACATCTCTGCACTTCATTGGCTAGAATACCATTCACCTCCTGCAAAAGTATTGGAAAGTTGGCGCTTCCATGTAAGTCTTCCATGATCTGCCATTTGAAATTCAACTGTGAATCAGGTGAACCAAAATACAGGTCAATATTGGTGAATGTCCCAGTTTGAATTAGGAAATGTGTGGGAGTGTCACTTTTCAGTAAAACTGCATCTACTAGAAATGGATGTGGCAACTGCCCAAGCAGATCTTCCGAATCATCTATGTTGATATTATGTGGAGGAAGGTAGATGGATGCAACAGTGTTAGGTCATGTTAAGCCTATTTTCACAGCCTTCACTTGCAGTGTCGTCTGTAGATGGATGGCCTGATGTACCATCACTGCTATTCCTCCATGAGGTCCATTATCAAAGGTCCCATAATGGGCTTGACCTTGGAATCCTCTCAGGAACGATTTTCCCTGATCATAATCTCTTGTAGACCTACACAAGTCAAGTTACATGAAGCTATCAGATGTTCCAGATCATCCCATTTTGCATGAATTCCCTAACAGTTCCATTGGACTAGGATATCCAGTTCTTCAGGTTGACAAACTACCTCTTCATAAGGTGTTTGGCAGCACCTGTGGTTAAGGCCTGCATCACACCTTTAAGCTGTCCCTTTCCAGGATGTTGGGAGTCCCTTTTGAAAGGTTGTTTCCACACGCTTCCTTTGGGCAGGATTTCTTTGCCCGGGTAAAAGATGGACCTGAGCCTTTAGTTCAGGATCATTCTGTCTAGCAGCGGTGACCCCCTGTGCCTGGGCAAAAAGTGTACCTGAGCCTCTGCTTCAGGGGCATTCTGCCTAGCAACTGGGAGGAGTTTCCTGAATAGACCCTCACTCTTACTCCATTTCTGGTGGAATAATTCACAAGAGGCAATTTCAGCATTTGAGGACTGAGGTTTAAAGGTAGTGGCAGTGTGGTTTAAGAAGTATTGGAGGATGGCAGGAAGGAGGATGGGCTAGAACCAAAGCATAAGGACTTACCTGGCTGTGCAAACAGCACACAGGCACTTCACTTTGCCTCTGGAAAACTAACTTTCTCCTTGCTCCTAATTACCAATACTTCTTTTTAAATTTGTACCTTTTACATTGCTTTTACATGACCTTCTTTGCAGTGGTAACAGCATATTGGACCTGGATATTGTCATCTCTTGGATGACCTGCTGTACCACCCTTTACACACACTATTGGTTGTCCATTTTCCTTAAAAGAGCAAGAGTTGGCTCCATACCTGGCAGGGGGAGCACCGCATAGGGTTGGGCACATATGGCTTTACCTTAAGGTGGTATCATACTAACTTAACTGATTCTGGAAGGACTAACAAAAGTTAGAAGGAGAGCTGGTGTCGACTGTTCTAAACCATCAACTTTCTTCTTAAAATGTTTTACTGCCACTACATTAAAATTTATTAGTTCCTCCAACAAGTTTCTCTCCAGAATACCTTATCAGGTCTCCGGAAAAGACAATGCCCTTACACTAATTGGGTGTTTTGTGAGGAAAACATGAACATTGAATGTCGCATATTCAGCACTCCTGACGCATGACCACTCATACTTCTGATG
>NW_023652530.1:0-5237 GCF_015228065.2 Penaeus monodon
TTGCTTTACAGAGGTTTTTAAAAAGAAACCCCCATTGCCAACCGCCGTTGGCCATCATAAAAAAATAAAACCTATACTACGCATGACATAAAGAATAAACAGCAAAAAAAAGTGTGATCTGATGGAATATTTTTGGGGATTTTTATAGTTGATTTATAAGGATGTTTATTCTAGAACATATCATAATTGTCAGTTATAATACCAAGCGATATTACTAATTTATGGTTTTAAAGGGCCCGATTTTTCCTTGGGTTAAATTTTGTTGTCTTACAGTTGTTCAGTTTTGGAAGACCCTCCATTTATCCTAAAAAAACATGTATTGTTTAAATGTTTTTTTTTGATTTTTTCTCAAAACAAAAAAATCCAAAAAAAAAGTTAATTAAATTAATGGAATTAAAATAATGATGATGATATAATATTTTTTACGCCGGTCGCCTCGTCTCTCTGCCATAAAAAAAAGGCAGCAGGCAAACGGCGTGTTATCCACAGGGTCGTGAAAACTGAACACCCAAGGGGCCCGAACACCCACGCCCCAGAACACCAGGAGGGGGAAACGCCAAGGGCGGGGCAGGCACGAAGTAAAAAAAAATGAGTTTTCCTTTATTTACACAAGTTATTTACCCGTACACTTTTAAATGGGACTACGGGGGGAAACACTGCAGATCAGCTTATCAGGTTTTATTCGGTCCCCCAAAGGGGGCACACCGAGGTCTTCACGGGGAGAGCCCCAAAGCCTTTTGGCTTGTTCCCCCGCTCCCCCGCTCCAGCCAGCTGCGTTTTTTTCCCAGGTCCCTTCTGTTAACACAGTTTCGCACAGAGCAAAGACCCACTGGCGTAGCATATCCCCCCCCTATAAGCGGGGAACCCGTCTGCTCTGACATATCTAAACCTGAAACAAACTCATAAAATTTTAAATAAAATCATTTTCCAAAACACAAAAATCTTTATCCACGGGTTTCTTCGCTCTCACTGGGGTCGCTCTGGAGGGGGTTTGGGGGGCGGCGGTAGATTGGCAGTGGCACCCAAGGGGTATCCCCTTTCCCCCAAAACCGGCTCATGGTCCCCATTGACTTTGGGCTGCATCACCCTCACTGCCCAAAGGGCTCGCCACACTGGTCACATCTGCCCGTCTTCATCGCCGCTACTGGGGCAACTTCATCTTCTTTTTAAAACCAGGGCCCCCGGGAGACTTCGGGCCCATGGTAACGCCACACCGGGAAGTCAGGAAACGGCCCCACACCAAACCAACTCCTCGCTCCCCGACGCTCTTTGGCGCCCATTTCCTACAAGTGCCCACTTTGCACAGCTGCCCCTTTCGGGGGCCTTACGGAGAAGTTGTAACAACACTGAAAATACCCCCCCCCTGGTCCAACAAGGCTCCGCCCAACCGCACGCCTAGCCAGCTGCAATTTTTGGGTTGGCTCCCGGGGGCCCTTACTCCACGCATCACTCTTGACATCGACACCGGATTCTAGCTCTCCCCGGGGGGCAAGGTGCAGCGCTCAGCGAAACACCTTCAACCCAACCTCTGGAAAAAAGGGCCACCTTTTAAAACCGTGCACCCTCACCGTTTCCGCCCAAAGGGCCCGACACACCCTTACTCTGCGCAGGTAGTCAAGGGGCCCAGAAAAACCAGTGCTCGCCCAAATTGGGCCACATCCCCGGGCAGCCGCTGCCCGTGCTGCCCGGGGCCAATACGAGCCTCCACTGGCCCCTTGGCTGCACACAAGCCCGTGAACCACACAGTCTCTGTGGGCGCTGGAAGTCGCATAGGGGCCCAACATATCAGGCCGCCTAGGGTTTTCACCCCCCAGTGTCCATGCAGGCCAGGGTTCCCATCTTTTGACCCCTCACCTCTCATGGGGTTTCAACGGCACTTCCCCAAGTCGGGCCCCGGGAACCGAGGACGCTGGGTTTGGGCCCCTTCTCCGAGATTTCCCCCTTACACTTTTACCTTAGGAATGCATCGGATTGACCATACCTGCCCGTTTTGCAACACGTGGAAAGGGCATCAAACCCGCCCGGGTTGAGAGGACGTGTTTTCTCCGCCCCTTGACATGACTAGTTGTGCCCTACTCTCCACAGCCCCAAACACCCTTGGGAAAGTTCTCGGGCTCACCTTCTCAATGCTATTTTCTCCACTTTACCTTTCCCGGGCCCGGAGGTCACGGCGGGGCTGACGTGGCCCTAGGCAATCGTTGCCTTGAAAGGGCCCCGAACTCCAAGGCCCCCCGCCAGCGCCACCTGCAGGTCCCCAGGGTGTGCCTGTTGAGTAGATTTGCAGCTGTGGCCTGTAAAACGTCAACAAAAAAATCACGGGCCGGACCACGATAAATTTTTCCGCGCCGCGGGGCGACCTCCCTTTCCACGCCTCCACATTTGCGCCAGCTGGGGCAGTGGCCCCCCCACGCTCACGATCCGCTTTTTCAAGTGGGGCCCATATACCCCGGCCTGGGGGGGTGCCCCAAAAGGCGTTTCAAAGCCCCTGCCACGTGGTGTAAGAGGCCTTTTGGGATGCCGGCAATGCCCCCAAAAACCTTTTTTTACCGAGGGCCCCCCTTAGCGCTGTTACCAGCTGCAGGGGCCCTTTTCTTCCTGGCTCCAGCCCTGGGCAAGATGCCGCATTTCAAATTGGGGAAAATATGCCCCCCCCGGCCAACCCTTTCCCCTGTACTCAGGGCTTTCGCCCCACAGAATGTCTGGGGCCGGGGGTCAGGGGTGGAGAACGCGTGCCGTGAACTAAACCACCTGGGGGGAGGAAGGGGGGGGGGAGGGGCAACGGGGGGGGTTGACCGGTTTTTCCCAATTTGCCCCACCTTACTCAAGGGAGCGGTTCCGATGGGGGCCCCCGCCTTCTGCAGGCCCCTGGCTGCGACACGAGCTGCGAGGCCCGGGGGTTTTCCTGCCCAGACCCCGGGAGACCCCAGTAAATCTACCTCTGGATCTTTGCCAAACCTCGTCTGCCTTCTTGTTGCAACGTTTCTACCTCGTGCGGCCCCCCTTTCCTCCTTCATTCCTCCTCGGCCCTGAACCTCGCCCCCCAGAGCTCACCCCCCTTTCCCCCAGTTTCACCTTCACGCTGTTGAAAGGGCCTTTTTCGGGGTACTGCGAGTTTCCATCTTTACAGATGCGGATTGCTCTGTGACCTCAAAAAGTTGGGAGAACTGTTTCCCCTTTCCTTCCTTGCCTGGATCTCGACGAAAATGGTGCGCCTGCTCGCGTGCCCTCTGTCCTGCTTTCTGCCCTTTGTGCCCTTTTTTCCTCCTCATACTGGCCAGCATGGCAGGATCAAGTCCATCTGGCTCGGGTTTACTTTACTCGTGCCCGCCTCATCAAACTCCTTTATTGGTGCCCCCATCTTTGACTTTATAAATCGGCGTGTCTCACTGACAAAAATCACAAATCCCCTCCTGACACCATTTTTTTACAGGTCGCCCCGTCTCTCTGCCACCAACACAAGGCAGCTAGGCAGACGGCGTGTTATCCACAGGGGCGTGAAAATGAACCTCCAAGAGGCACCCAACACCACAGCGTCCCGAACACCCGGAGAGGAAACGCCAAAATGGCGAGGCAGGGCAAAGTAAACAAAATGACTCTTTCCTTTTTTTACCAGTTTTTTACCCCCTACACTTTTCTAAGGCACAAAACAGGGGGGAAAAACGCACGATAAGCTTAACAGGTTTACTCGGGGCCAGGGCAACACGAGGTCTTCACAGGGCAGCACCCAACCCCCTCTTGTTTGTTCCTCCGCTCCCCCCCTCACAGCCAGCTCGTCGTTTTCCCCCGTCCCTTCATGTTAACACATGTTTCGCCGAGCAAAGACCCACTGGCGTAGCAATTTTAGCCCCGGTTTAAATTCTAAAGAGAATTAAAATGTGTTTCCCTTTATTTTTTCTTTTTCCTCTTTTTTTTTCTTTTGTTTAGGTCATGAAATGAGCTGCATTTTTTCATATTTTTTTTTATTTCTGAAATTGAATTAAAGAAAAGGAAAACATAGAGATAATAAATATATAATCATCATGTTATAAAAAAAAAAAAACGTTGTATACGCTTACGTTTCTTTTGATATATGCAGACATTAAAATTACTTAAAAAACTCATGAAAATTGATAATTCAAAATAAACTTGAAGGGGAAAATTTTTTTTTTTAATTCTGACTAATCGTTCGGGAAATTTTTTTTCATTCCAACATGTGTTTAAACTATGTGATATATGATTTGTAAGGGTTAAAATGCGTTTGAAGAAGGGGATGAACCTTTTTTGGTTAGCTGTGTCACCTAGTTGGCAAAAGTCAGCCAAGATTAATGAATTAATACTGTGGGCTATTTATTGTAAGGATTTTTTGTAACACAAAAATATAAAATAATTCTAAAAAAAAAATCTTTGTTTTTTAACTTTTTTTTTCTGTGTCATCCCTTTTGGGGGGGTGTGAATGATGGGTGGTAGCCTAATAAATATGTACATGCCCTTTTATTACATCTGAAGCCTGAAACCAAAAGGGGGTAGCTGTGCAAAAAACCTGCCCTGCTATAGCCCTCCATCACAAGCTTTGCGTACCCCTCCAGCCCCCATGGAAACCCGGTACCTTGCATCCTAGGCGAACGTGGGGGGTCTTTGGGTGCAAAGGCCCTTTAAAAGGTATGGGGGCAGCCTACTGGCGTGTGGGGGGGGGCCTTTCCAGTCTGCCACCCCCAAAAGAACCCAATTGCGGAAGTAATAGAGTTATGTTGGGGGTAGAGTAGGTCCTTTCCACCCAGTAAGTAAAGGGAGGGTGTGGGGCCGCTGGGCCAACTGGGACTTGGGTTTCCCGCTGCTTCCCCGGGCCCCCTCGATGTTTGTAAAATTTACATGAAGAGATGCTTACTCCAAACTCATCTATAAAAGACAGCGTCCTCAGCAAGGTATTTGAAAATTTTTTGGGGGGTTTCAATGCTTACCCGGCTGCGTAGAGCTGTCTAGAGCGTTCCGTCCCTCATGGTCAGGGGGTGATGCCGGCCCGTGGAAAGGCCCCCCTTTTTCCCAGGGCTTTTTAAGGTCCAGAAATTGGGGGTTTTATGCTCTTGGGGACCCGCGCCTTACCTGCTTTGGGCATGGGACGGGATGTGAATAAAGTGGCCCAAGGAGAGGAAACCAACCCCCCATTAGACTGTTGGGCAATCCTTAGAATGCAGGTTTTATCAAAATGCGAATTCTGTGGTCTGTATAGAAGTTATGGGTAAAAAAATTCCCCCCCCTTT
>NW_023652531.1:0-5237 GCF_015228065.2 Penaeus monodon
TCATTCTCCCTTTCCCCTCCCTCTCTTCCCTTTTAAAAAATTTAGAGAACCCTCAGCGGGAAATGAACGGGAAAGCGCCCTCCCGTTGGTTTTCTGCAGACTTAGCACAAAGGCCGGAAAGAGGGGATTACCCTCACCTTTAATAACCCTATTCATTACTTTTAGGCATACTCGAAAAAGAGTATGCTTATACTTCATGAATAGATTAATCGACGGTGGTTTTCATGTAACATATTTGGGTTTTTAAAAAGAAGTGCATAGTATTGGTAAAATTTTCTTTTTGAAAGGTGCTGTATACACAGGCAACACAGTTTTTTTTAACACCGCCAGCACCCTGCGAGCAATTTTTTCCGCAAATCTTTCGAGGAGGAACAGCAGGTCCAAGGGCCCTTGAAGTTTGGGTCTCACTACCTGGCAAACCTGGTATAGTATGATGATATGCATATATGATTTTTACTTTACGGTGCATGTAGACGTGGAATTTATGATGGCTATTTGTGAAGTTCTTCTCGAGCGGCAGCAGGTTGTGTGATATGCAGATGAGGCGGCCCCAAAGCTGCGGCCTCGTACTTGCTGCGTGTGGCTGAGAAGTCTTGTGTCCCAGATATACAGTAACATTAACATTTTTACAGATACAGAGCTTATTTTTTCTCGTGTAAAGATGAAGAAGATTTTTTTAAAGAAAGAAAGAGGGAGTAAGCATTAGCAGTCACAAGGTTTGAACACTGAATGTCGCTGCGACATTTCCGAGTAGCTGTTGAGATGAAACATGTCAAGTACAGAGGGGACACGTTTCTGTCGCTGGCACTGCATCGCTCATTCTTCCGCTCCTTCCACCTCTTCCCTCGCATAGCTTCCTCTTCCCCCCGAGGAGAAACGAGTCTTCTTATATTTCCATCCTTTCGCAATCCTTCACCTCCACCTATCTCATCTCATCTCCGTATCGCTCCATCTATCTTCCACCCTCCGCGGGCCCCCTTTGATTCTCCGAAGAATAGTGAAGAGAGACGGTTGTGCGTACATTCCCTTTATTCTCGTTGCCTGGGATAACACTCAGGGCCCGTAACAGATTGCGATAGGGGAAAAAAAAAACGAAGAAGTCGAAGAAATAAATAGATACAGAGAGAATAACATTAAGAATAACGAACGATGCGAAATAGCGAACTATTGTAAGTAAAGAGTGCTTGCATTTTTCCTTGCAGAGTTAGATCATTTGGGTGATGCTTTAGTGTGTCTTTAAAGTATATATATCCCAGCGACATTTATATCTCTGTAATGGTAAAAGTTTAGAGATACTTCATAAGTTTGTTGTCTTGTTTCTCCCGTGTGAAAGTTTTCAATTATAGGTGTACGTTTGTTCTCATAACCACGTGACCGTTCGTTTTGGGTCTGGGTTTGAGGGGGAGGGAGAGTGAGTGAGTGAGTGAAGGAGAAAGAGAGAGAGAGAGAGAGAGAGAGAGAGAGAGAGAGAGAGAGAGAGTGAGAGTGAGTGAGTTGATCAATAAATGAAAATAAATGAAGGAGTGCATGAGTGAAGGAGTGAGAAAGAGAAGTTGCAGGGGGGGGGGAGAGGTGGAGGGCTAAGAAATAAACAGAGAGTATATACAAAAAAGAAGATGAGAAGAAAAAAAAGTGGAAATAAAGATAAAAATAAAACAAAACAAAAAAAAACTGACGATAAAACTCATGACATATCGAAGAATGTAAAAACAGAAGAAAACAATTACCTCTCCTCTTTCCCCCAGCAAAAAAAATATAATAATAATAATAATAAAAAAATAAATAGAAAAAATTTAAAAATAATATAAATTAAAAAAATGAAAAAGCTCAAAGCGAGGAAATAAACCAAGAAAATAATCACAGCCAAGGCGAGAGAGAAGCGAAATCCATCTCGCCTGTAAATCGTCGGCTGCCTTGCTTTTGCCAACGAAGCCGCCATAACAGGGGGCGTTCGTCTGTCGGATTCATCGCCCTCAGGAGAAATATTCCCACGCAGAAGGCGCTGAAGGGCAGTCGGGTAATTGAAACTAAAAGTTCGTAGTCTTTGTCAAATATTTAGCGTTCGGAGAGAGCAAAGGACCTTTTGTGTAGCCTTTACCGCTCCCGTGCTAAATGGACAGCTAATTAGATATTAGGGTTTTGGGAGATGGAGGGAGGGGAGGGGGGAGGGAGGAAGGAAGAAAGGAAGAAAGAAGAGAGAAAGGAAGATAAGAGATAAAAAAGAAAAAGAAAAAAAAAGAAAAGAAAAAGAAAAAAAAAAGAAAAAATTTAAAAAAGGAAAAATAAAAAAAAATGCAAAATTGGAACAAAGGAACGAAGGGAGGAAGGGATTAAGGAGACAGGAAGGAAGGAAAGTAGAAGTAACGGAAGGACAGAAGAGAGGTAGAGATAGATAGAGAGACAGACAGGTTAGCGAGAGAGAAAGAGAGAGATGAAAGAGAGAGAGAGAGAGAGAGAGAGAGAGAGAGAGAGAGAGAGAGAGAGAGAGAGAGAGAGAGAGAGAGAGAGAGATTTCACATTTATTCCGAATTTGAAAAGCTGAAGGATTAAGCAGACAGTGACATTTAACTTTATCAAAAAATATTTCTCAGCACTTTGGTTAGCAGAAAGACATCTGGAACGAGTAGCATTATTCCTACTTTGCATAAAAAAATTTCCAGGATATACGTCATACTTACGTCATTGGTTAATATTATCGCCATGTTAACTTTTTTTTTTTTTTTATAATCCTGCTATATAACATTATTTTACGGGGAATTGGGTCAAATAAAAAGGATTACGTAACCGAACGCATTACAACCATTTATATTAATATTCATTTATGATTTTTTTCATATGTATTCACCTGTATTCACCTGTCGACATTCTTTATGTCAATATTACTACTGTTGTTTTGTTTTTTGTTTTTTTTTTATTAATAATGATACTCATATTGATATCATCGTTGTCCTCATCAGCAGCAGCAGCAGTAGCACCATCACCCTCATCATCATCATCATCATCATCATCATCATCATCATCATCATCATCATCATCATCATCATCATCATCACACCATCACCATCACCATCACCATCACCATCACCATCACCATCACCATCACCATCACCATCACCATCATCAACGTCATCATCATCATCATCATCATCATCGCCATCGCAATATTACTACTGTTGTTGTTTTTTTTGTTGTTTTTTTATTAATAATGATACTCATATTGATATCATCGTTGTCGTCATCATCATCATCATCATCACCATCACCATCACCATCACCATCACCATCACCATCACCACACATCTCAACGTCATCATCATCATCATCATCGCCATCGCCATCGCCATCGCCGTCACCACTACCACCACCACCACCATCACCACCACCACCATCATCACCACCACCAACACCACCATCACCATCACCACCACCAACACCACTATCACCACCACCATCACTGTCATCATCATCACCAGTGTCATTATTGCCATCATCCTATTATCTCACGTCATATCACACCACGCCAAGGCACACCGCATCTCGGTACTATTCTTCTTAAGAGCCCCGGAGACACAAACCGCACAAACCGGGTTGGTCAAAGCAGTTTGTTCACACGCAGGTGTGTGCGCGCGCGCGCGCACACACACACACACACACACACACACACACACACACACACACACACACACACACACACACACACACACACACACAGCTTCCTCTACCATATTCCCCTGTCGGCGCAGCAGACACGTATCAGTGCTATGGCTGCCTTCACCCACCGTCTCGCAGCCAAAGCAGACCACGACCAGGAAATACAGGCCACTCACACAGTCTTTATCATACAGTTCAGGCAACGGATTACCCAACACCCTAGACAGGCGTTCTCACGCTGTTGATGGAGAGGACAAGTGGCAGAACTACTTCTCGACAGTCGCTACGGCTTTCCACTTCTTCCCGCAAAAGGCACTCAACACACACCCATCAGACCTGCCTTGGATCACCAGCCGCATCTAACGCTTCATTCAGCAGAGAAATCATGCCTTCCACTCGCACAGTATCACCTCCTACAATCACTCCGCAACACAGTCATCAGGGAATAAAAAATAGCCAAAAAAAACCTTCTACCGCAACAAACTGCAACACCTGCATCCCAGGCAATGGTACGGGAAAGTACGGGAGCTGTGCGGCCTTGTATACTGTCGTGCACGTTCCATGCACCAGCAACTTCAGCCCCAGTGAAGCAGTAGAGGCACTTGACGACCACTTCGCCTTGATTTGTCAGCAGTTACCCCCCCCCTAGACATCACCTGCCTACCCGCCAACCTGCCGGCCCGCTCACTTGCTCCAGCTGTAAGCCAGTTTCAGGGGCTCCAGCTGTCAACCCGTTTTTAGGTGCTCCACTGTCAACCAGTTTCAGGTGCTCCAGCTGCTAACCAGTTTCAGGTGCTCCGAAGTTGGAAAAATATGCGTCAAGAGTGCCACCACCACCTTTGACCTGCCCATCCCCCCTCATCAGGGAGTTCGCAATAAACCTGCCACTCCTCTTACTCCATAGTTAACGCCTCACGCAACAGTCCCAAGTGCTCATCGCAATGGAAGACCGCCTTTGTCACCGTCATTGGGAAACCCCAAGCCACGCCTCATTCGGCGTTGCTTAGCCCGCTGTATGAAAGCTTTTTCACCGACTGGGCCTCCAGGACCTCGCGCCCAGCGTTGACAGTCGGCAGTTTGGCACCATGCGCTTTTCCTCTACCACAATGCCCTTAGCTTCCCCGACTTCGTCCTTGCCCACCTCGATAATACAAATCCCCTGTTAACCCGCATCTTCAATAGATTTCAAGAAAGCCTTCGACCTGGTGGACCACACAACAGTCACCTCAAAAGCAAACCGCTTCCATGGCCAGGGGGGTGCCTGACTGGGCAACTTTCTCTCCAACAGGCAACAGCCCTGCCCTCCCGAGCAGAGTCCCCCGGGGACTAGAATGGGCCCCCTGCATTTCCTCGTCCATGATTAACAACACACTCCTGGACACCGAGCATCGTTGAATGTGTGAATGACACGCCGCTGCCACTGACAGCTTCTGCCCTGACCACATCCCATCGCACCTGCGGCAACCTCCTTTCCTGGACCCCACAAACCACATAACAGTAAACATCAGAATTTGGTCGTGATGCAATTCCCACTTCTCCACCAAACCCCGCCCCCGCACCCATCCTCACGCTAGTTGGACAACCAC
>NW_023652532.1:0-5236 GCF_015228065.2 Penaeus monodon
ATTTAAAAATTTTTTTAGTTTTTTTAAATTTTTAATTTATTATTTTATTTTATTTTTTTAAATTCAAAAAAAATTTTTTGTTTTAAATTTTTAAAAAAATATTAAATAAAAAAAATTTTTTTGATAAAATTTTATTTTGGTTAATTATTGTTTTTTATTTTTTTTGGGTTTTTTTTAAAAATTTTTCAAAAATATAAAATAACCCAAAAAAATTGAATAAAAGATAAAAATTAAAAGTGAAAAAATTTAAAAAGAATAAGGAAAATTTTTGGAAAATATAACTTTGAGATAACTTAAAGATTTTAAATTTGGATTTGCCCTATATAATATAAAAAAAAAAAAAATTTCCCCAAAAGGGAAAAAGGGAAATTAAAAGGGTTTTTTTCCTTTTGGGGTAAATTTAAAAAAAATTTTTTTATTTTTGGGGATTTGGAAAATTATTAGGGTTAAAGATAAAAATTTAAGTTTTTATATAAAATAAAATAAAAATGGAAAAAAAAAATTTTTTTTTAAAATTTAAAATTAAATTTTTTTTTTTTTTTTAATTTTTTAATTTTTTAATTTTTTTTATTTTATTATTTTTTTTTTATTATTATTTTTATATTTTTAATTTTAATTTCCCAAAAAAACTTTAGAAAAAAAAAAATAAAAATAATATAGTAAATAAAAAAATTTTTTATATTGTTTTTTTTTTTATTTTATTATTTTTTTTTTATAAATTTTTAAATTTTAAACAAAAAAATTTTTTATAAAGTAAAATTCATAATAAAATATAATTAAAATGATATAAAAAAATTATTATAAAAAATTTTTTTAGTTTAAAATTTTAATTTTATTTTTTTTTTTGGTGGGTTTTATATTATTAAAAAAAAAAAAAAAACTCCAAAATTCAAAAAAGAAAAAAAAAATTTTGAATAATTCAAAATGAATTTTTTGGTTTGATTAAAATAAAAATAAAATTTAAAAAAATTGGAAAACAAATTTTTATAATAAATAAAAAATTTTAAAAAATTAAAAGAAAAAAAAAATTAGGGAAAAAAAATTTTTTTAATATTAAAAAATTTTTTGGGGGGGGGGTTTTTTTTTTAATTAAATTTTAAAAATATATAAATTCCAAATTTTTTATAATAACAATAAAAAATTAAAAAATAAAATAAAAAATTTTGTAAAAATTTAAATTTTTTAAAAATTATTATTATTTTTATTTTTTTTATTTTTTTTTAATTTTTTTTATTATTATTTATTTTTATTTTAAATTTTTTTTTTAATTTTTATTTAAAATTTTTTTTTATTTAATTGAAAAATTATTATTTGTTATAAAATAATAAAAATAATATAATATAATAAAAAAATGCATTTATAAAAATTTATAATTATTTTTTATTTTTAATTATTTTTGGTGATAATTTAAAATAAAATTATAACTAAAAAAAATTTAAAAATTAAAAAAGAAAAAAAAAATTGAAAAAGTTTTTAAATTTTTTTAAAAAATTTTTTAAAAAAGGGGAATTTACAAAAAATTTTACTTAAATCCAAAAAATTTTTAAAAAAAATTTTTTAATATAAATTAATAATAAATATTAAAAATTTAATATATAAAATATGATAAATAAAATGAGATAAAAGATTGATATATTTAAAAAAAAAATTTTATTATAAAAAAAAAAGGTTTTTTTTTAAAAAATTAAAATAAAAAGGGAAAAAAAATATAGTTTTAATTCCAAAAAAAACTTTTTGGCGATTTTTTATTTTTTTTTAAAAATAAAAATATAAAAATTCCCAAAATTTTTATATAAAATTGATTATTAAAAATAAATGAATTTTATAAATTTAAAAATTATTAAAATTATATTATTAGTAGTATGATTTTTATTATTATTATTATTATGTATTATTATGAGGATTATATTATTAATTATATTACTATTATCTTAATTATTCGTATCATTGCCAAACAAAATCTATTATATCTGTAATAATGAACAATTAATAATAAGAAGAATAAAGTATAACAATAATTAATGCTAGTGGTTATAATATTATTAGTATATTATCTGTTATATTAGCATATTATTATTTGTTACTGGTAGAATAATTGCAACAAATAATTATTTATAACAGTAATAATTAAGTAATAACGATACTAATTAAGATATGATATAAATAATTATTATAAAATCGTTTATTATTGTTCTTATTATTGTTATACATTATTATTGTTGTGGTTATTAGTATTATTGCAAAAATATATACTATAACTCCAATAAGTGCAATAATAATGATAACAATTGCAATAATGATGATAATAATTGCAATAATGATGCTAATGATGATGATAATGATGATAATGATGATTTAATGATGATGATAACGATAATAATGATGATAATCATGATAAGGCTGATGATAATGAACAGGAATTGTGTCCATATATAATATAAAAAAAGGTATAAGAAAAACATTCCCACCAAAGTCGAAAAAAGCGGCAAAATCTAGCGAAATATAGCCCTTTGAGCAGTATTACTCCAAATATGAAGTTTTTTTCGATCTCTTTGGTGATTTCGGCAATTATTAGGGAATAATGAATTAATAATTACCAGAATTGTATATTAATCATAACAATAAGGATGATTAAAAGTGAGAAATAAGCGAATTTTGATAACATTTGAATATTATTAAAATTATATTCTTATTATTATTATGATTATTATTATTATTATTATTATTATTATTATGATTATTTTATTATATTATTACTATTATCTTAAATTATTAGGATCATTGCCAAAAATCTATTATATCACTGTAATAATAAACAATAATAAAAATAAGTATAGGTATAATAATAATAATGCTTAGTGGTTATAATAGTGTTATTAGTATTATTATGTTAGTATTATCATTATTATTATTTGTACTGGTAGTGTAATTGCAAAAAATAATTATGTATAACAGGAAAGACTTACAGTAAGAAACGATGCTAATTAAGATAAGGATAGTAAATAATTATTATAAAATCGTTATTATTGTATTATTATTGTTATTCGATTATTTATTGTTGTGGTTTTATTAGTATTATTGCAAAAATATATACTATAACTCCAATAATTGCAATAATAATGATAACAATTGCAATAATGATGATAATAATTGCAATAATGATGATAATGATGATGATAATGATGATAATGCATGATTAACTGATAATAATGATGATAATCAGGATAATGAGATGATTAATAACAGGAATTGTGTGTCCATATATAATATAAAAACAGTATAGAAAAAACATTCCCAAAAGTCGAAAAACCGGCAAAAATCTCGCGAAATATAGCCTTTGACAGTATACCCAAAATGGACCCGTTTTTTGCGATTTCTTTGGTTGATTTCGGCAATTATTAGGGTAATAATGATAATAATTACCAGCATTGTATTAATCATACCAATAATGATGATAAAAAGTGGAATAAAGAGAATTTTGATAACATTGAATATTATTAAAATATTATTATTATTATTATTATTAATTATTATTATGATTATTATTATTAATTATTAATTATTATTATTATATTACTATTATCTTAATTATTAGGTTATCATTGCCAAAAAAATCTATTATATCTGTAATAATAACAATAATAATATAAGATAAGTATAATAATAATCAATGCTAGTGGTGATACTATTGTTATTTAGTTATTATTGTTATTATTATCATTATATTATTGTACTGGTAGTATAATTGCAAAAATAATATATAACAGTAATAATACAGTTAATAACGATCTAATTAGAATAATGATATATAATAATTATTATAAAATCGTTTATTATTGTTATTAGTATTGTTATTACTATTATTATGTTTGTGGTTATGTAATTATTGCCAAAAAATATATACTATAATCAATAATTGCCAATAATAATGTACAATTGACAATAATGTGATAATTGTAAAAAAAATTGCACAATAAATGATGATTAAATGGATGATGATAATGATGATAATGATGGATAACGGATAATAATGATGATAATCATGATAATGATGATGATAATAATATAGGAATTGTGTCCATATTAATATAAAAAAGGTAAGGAAAAACATTCCCCAAAAAGTCGAAAAAGCGGCAAAATCTAGCGAAATATAGCCCGTTTTGACAGTTTATACTCCAAAATGTAGTTTTTGCGATTTCTTGGATGATTCGCAATTATTAGGGTAATAATTGTAACTAATTACCAGAATTGTATTTTAATAAGAACAATAATGATGATAAAATAGAGAATAAAGAGAATTTTGATAAAATTCGATTTATATTATCATTAAATTATTATTATTATTATTATTATTATTATTAGGCTATTATTATATTTTATTATATTATTATACTATTATTTAATTATTAGTAATCTTGCCAAAAAAATCGATTATATCTTTAATAATAACAATAATAATAATAAGTATATGTATAAGAATATAAGCTAGTGTTATAATATTGTTATGAGTATTATGATTGTTAGCATTATCATTATTATTATTTGTACTGGTAGTATAATTGCAAAAATAATCCATTATAACAGTAATAATTACAGTAATAAACGATATAATTAAGATAATGATATAAAAAATTATTATAAAATCGTTATTATGTTATTATTTGTTATTACTATTATTATGTTGTGGTATTAGATTATTGAAAAATATATACTATACTCAAAATTTCAATTTTTAATAATGATAACAATTGCAATAATGATGATAATAATTGCAATTTATGAAATAAATTGAATATGAGATAATGATGATAATTGATGAAAAACGATAAAAATTGTGATTTAATCATGATAATGATGATGATAATAACAGGAATTTGTTTCCCTATATAATTTAAAAAGTTTTAAAAAAACATTCCAAAAGTCGAAAAACGGCAAAATCTAGCGAAATATAGTTTTGAAGTATATCCAAAAAAGACGTTTTTCGATTTCTTTGGTGATTTTGGCAATTTTGGGGAATAAAGATATAATACCAGAATTGTATTAATCATAACAATAATTGAAAAAGTGGAAAAAAAAAAAGAATTTTATAAATTTAATATTATTAAAAAATTATTTTTTTATTATTATTTTTTTTTTTTTTATTTTTTTTTTTTTTTTTTTTTTTTTTGAAAAAAAAAAAAAAAAAATTTTTAATTTTATTATTATTTTTTTATTATTTTTTAAAATTTTTTTATTT
>NW_023652533.1:0-15111 GCF_015228065.2 Penaeus monodon
AAAAAAAAATAAATTTTTGAAAAAAAAAAATAATGTTTAAAATTAAAACAAAAAAATTTAAAATAGTTAAAATGTTTAATAACAATAAAAAAAATTTAAAAATAAAAAAATAAAAAAAAACAATAATAATAATAAAATATAATAAAAAAATAAAATAATAATAAAAAATAAAAAAAAAAAAAAAAAAAGAAATAAAAAAAATTTTGACAGGGTAACAATAATGTTAGGTGGAAGAAAAACCCAAAAAATACAAAAACGATTTTTTGAAAGTGGAACGTTTCGAAACCCACTGGATTCCATCTTCAGGTCAGACCTGAAGAGGAATCCAGGGGATTTAAAAAACTGTAGTCTCAATTCAATAAATCTAGTTTTTGTATTGGGGGTTTTTCTTCCTTGTACAGCAGGGAAAAAGTGTTTGCTATTCACAATGTTAAGGTGATTATAATAATAAAAGATAAAAAATAAAATAAAACAGAAAAATTTAATTCAGTCTTCTATTTATTGTTTTTGGCGGAGAGTTTTTTTTGGAATGATAGTAGAAAAAAGATAGTTTATATAAAAATAGATAGATAGATAGAAATAGAAGACAGACAGATAGTGAAGAAAGTAGATAGATATAAGACAGTCAACAGAATATAGATAATAGATAGAAAAGAGAGAAAAGACGAGAGAAAGAAGGGGAGAGGGAGAGAGAGAAAAGGAGAGAGAGCTAGAGAGTGAGAGAGAGAGGGGGAGAGAGAGAGAGAGAGAGAGAAGAGGGGAGAGGAGAGAGAGAGACAGAGACAATGATAATAGAGAGGATAAATAGTAGATAGATAGATAACGGAGCGTGAGAAAACAAAAAAAAAATCAACTCAGAAAAAAATATTCACCGAAATGGACGGTTTAAACAACAATATTTCATTAATACCTTTTGGCCAAATTTGCTTTTTTCTGAGGGAACTGAATCTATTGCATCCTATTTAATGGCACTGAACGAACAAATTCGCCCCCCAAATAACGTTTAATTACACTGATTCTCGTGGCAACAAAGTTCAGCGGAAAAGTAAAATAAAAGAAAAAAGTGAACTGAAAGAAGGGTTGAACCCAAAAAGTAAAAAAAATTTACAAAAACAGCTACTGACGAGACGGTTACTGGTGCGGAAAATGTTTTCTCCTTAGAGTTTTGTAATACACATGTATAAACATCGCATATTAATACACACACACACCACACATATAATATATATTTTACTATATATATATAATATATATAATATTATATATATATATCATATATTCATCATTAAAACGGTATGCTCATGTTTGAGCGCCGGGGGACCTTTCCACCATCCTTCCCCCACTCAATCATCTTCCCTTTTTTCTTTCCACATGACCATCGTCTCCCGCAAATTTTGATGTTGTCGCTCAGTTTGTCTTGGGTTTGGCCTCTTCCTTTTCCCTATCCCCATCCCTGTCAAAAGTTTTCTCAATATTTTTACTTCTCATCACATGCCCAATAAATTTTAGTTTCCTTTTGTTAAGATGTCCAACAGCGGTCTTTACAATTGTTTTTTCCACACTTCATCATTTTTTTTCTTTTCTGTCCGTTAATATTATCTCTGTAAAACCCAAGTTCAAAATATTGACCTTTTTCTTTCTATCTTCTTTACCCCCCAACATCAAAAACCAATGACAATTGGAAAATTAAATGAGTTCAATCCCTCACTTTGCCTGAAGGTAATGCTTCGTCTTTCCGATGTTATTGACAAAAATTTGGGGCGTTTTTGGGCAAGGGGTAATTCTTTTTTTTCTCCAGTGAACATCCTATGTATTAGTAAAAACGCCCCAAAGATAAAAAAATCTCTCACATTTTCCCAAACCACTCCAAGATTTTTAATGTTCATACGTTCTTTGCCGTTTATCTCGAATTTTTCATAGTTTTAAACCACCCTTTATTCCCTTGCTTCTCTAACTTTTCTAGTAGTTGTTGTAGTTCAATGAACTGTGGCAAAAAATTATATCATCGGTATTTTAGATTTGAATTTTTTCCCCCAAAACCTCTACATTTCCCTTCAAAATTCTCTAAAACCCTCTCATAAATGTTTCAGAAAATATTTAAAAAGGTCGGAGAAAAGAAAACCTTGTTTACCCCTTTGGTTTGCTTTGAACCATTCTTTAAACCCCAAATGGTTCTTACCATTGTTGTTTTTGGTCAACATGGCTTTTTTATTTGGAGATGGTTTGGAAAATTTCATATTTTTCATGTTTCCGGGATATCGTGATCAACAGCTCCAAAAAAATCGAAAACCGGGTATAGGCTTTCTGATTTTCAAAAAACCTGCTTTTTCGTCTGCAATTTTTCTTTTAAAATTTAACTTCATTTTTCACAAAATTTCAAAAAAATTTTGTACTGTGACTAATTAATGCAATGTCCTTTTATTGTTGCATTGGAGTGCGTCCCCTTTTTTAGCATGGGAGAAGACTGATTTTCCCCAGTCTTCGGGCCCACTCTTTCTTTCCAAAAATTTTTGTCAAATTTGTAGAAGAAGTATTCAAATTTTTGCAGCATTCTTGATTATTCTGGTTATTTCATCCTTTTCCCCCGGGTTTTGTTGTTTTTTTTTCTTTTTGGCTTTTAAAAATTCTCTAGCAGGGCGTGGTTCTCTTCGCTGTATGAGCTAATTAATGTTGCTGTTAGATCTTTTTCTTTTGTTAATTTTGGAACAATTTTGTTTCCATCTATTCTGACTTCTTTTCCCCATAAAAATAGTCCATCTTCTTTTTTGATAGTTTTTAAATTTGTGAAATGTTTCGTACTCCTTGGTAGAGCTCTTTATTTTTTTATTGATAGAACATTTTTCAATTTCTCGGCAATTTTTCTTTTAAATTTTTTTTCCTTATTCGTCGCAAAAATTTTAAATTTTGTATTTTTTTTTTTGTAAATTCTTCTTCAACTGGTTTTGATACCCTTTGATTTTAGGACTTCTTTTTAATTTTCTTGGTTTTCTTCAAATATCCGGGGGGAATTTGTCTTTTTCTTTTGGCGATAGTTTTTTAAGCAGCGCTCAGCAGTTCTTTTCCCTTCCCAAAACTATTTGTTTTTTTCACCCTTCACTTTGATTGATATTTCAAATTTGTTGACACTGTAATTCTTTAATTGTTGTCAAAAGTTTTACAAGCTTTAGAGGTGGTTTGTCACTCCATCTTTTTTAGTCTTTTTTGAAAGTTTATAGTTGAGTTGGTGGTCACTGTTGCGTCGGCACCCGGTCTTGTCTTTTTCCATTTTTGGTTTAACACAAAGTAGTCAATTTGGTTTCGTGTTCTTTTGTTGGGGAAAACCAGACAAAAAAACCCCAAGGTCTTGGGTGGTGTTTGGGAAAAATGTGTTGGCTATAAATAGATTTTTTGTCTACAGAAAATTTAATAAAACTTACCTTTTCATTTTATTTCCCAAAGGCCCAATTTTTTACAGTGTATTTTTAAAAAATAATTTTGCCTACTTTGGTGTTGAGGTCTTCCCTAATTTCTTTTTACATCCTGTTTTGGGGTTGTGTTAAAATTTTGGAGAGTGTTATAAAATTTTCAAATTTTTTTCACACTTGCAATGTTTGGGTTTGGGGCTAGCATTGTATATCTAAGTTATGAGGTTTTGCGTATTTTTGATTTTATAACACGATCATTTATTTGGTGTACCCCAATTGTGCATTTGCAGTTTTTTCGTGAAATCATACAACTCCACGACTATAATTTTTCCTTCTTTTCCCCGAAAAAAGAACGGCTTGTTTCTTTTGTTTTTAGACTTCATTACTTTTCCCATTTATTCCCCTGTTTAGTATTTGAATGTTGTATCTATCCCTTTATTACAGGCGTATGCAATTTTCCCAATTTTTTCACTTTTCCCTTACGTTTCCATTCCGATTTTTTAAATTTGGGAAAGTTTTTTTTTGTCTTCTTTGTCTTTCCCGATGCATGTTTTAAAATTGTCGCCCGGTTGCCCACTGAACAATGGCCCCTTGTAACCCATGGATGGGGAGTGGTTTGAATTTTATTTCTGTATTTAATCTTTTGTAAAGGTTTTTTTAGGAGAAAAGAAAAGTTTAGTGGAATCCCTCAGGCTCCTTCTCAACTCGCGCTCCAACTAAATAGGGGGACTATCTCTGTGCTTGAAACATTCACACTGCCATACGCCAGACTTTGTTTTTGGGGAAAAACCCTAATCGGTAGAATGAAAGGGGTTTTCACCAAAATCCAGCCCTGCTGCCGACAGCTTTACCGCAACCCCGCATAGGGGGAATAGGGTGCTATCCTGTTTAAGGGAAACCCCCAAATGCAGTTTCTGCTTTCCCAGGACCAATCCATATTATATAATTAACTGTATATTTCATTATAATATATTTAATATATTAATTTAATAATATATAATTTTATATTATGTAAAATCTATATACATAAGCAATATATCCATTAAATTACACACAAAACACACACAAACACAAACAACCACCACCAAAATATACATATACATACCCAGGGCACCATTAAAAATTTTTCCCTGACTCATTTCTGCTTTCCAAGAGGTGACATATTCATGCATAAAATACACTTTTTAAGTATCTGTTTTTTTTCTGTTACAACGAGACATGCAAAAGTCCGCAGGTTTTTTGAAAACCCTGAAGTGACTTCAGAAATCTGTGCCCATACCTTTGGATACGTTTGCCCCCAGAAATGATTTTAGTACGGAAAGAGGGGTCATCAGATGATACAAGGTCGAATAATAACGGGTTAGGGAAAGGGTGCGTAGCCACAGGACCACGCTTTCCCTCTGAGCAATGTGCGAATTGTAAACAGGGCAAGTCTTTAAGGAGGCGGATATCTTTGGGCAACAATCCACGCCTCTTGGGTTTTTTAAAAACTCCCCCAATTTATGTAGCAGGAAGGTCTAAGCTCCCGAATTTTAGTACCTTTTGCCCGGAAATCATCTTACTCTCCCCAAGACTGTGAAATTTTTTACTTTCCCAAGGGGGGGGGACATATGCCTTTTTTTTGGGGGGGGGGAAAGGGAAAAATGCTTCCAAAGTTTTGACGGGGCCCTTGTTTTTGGGTCATAATATTTTTTTCCACAGACCCAAACTAATCTTGAGATCTTGGAACTGAGAACAGCAATGTGGTGTCTTCTAAAAAAGCATCTCCCCCTTGATGGATAGGTCATAATGGAATTGGTTTGTCCCGGGTAGGAACCGTTACACAGATCTCTGACCACACTGAACTGAGTGCCAACGTTAAAAAACATATATGTTGGGGATCTTTCCCATAATTTTTTTTTATTTCATCGAAAATCCTTGTAGATGTCCATTTTAGTATAAAACCTTTAACCCATCAATATCCCTTTTCACACGTTACTTCACCTCGTGAACGAAACGGGACGACCCGGATCTTTTGGGGCCCTTTCGGGGGCTGTGGGCCCCTGAAGAGGGTCTGGGGATTAGCGATCCCGAACTCATGATAGTGATAGGGCCAAGCGATGGAGGGGTTGGTCAAAAGGGGCCCTTTAGGAAAAAATGCAATGGCAAAACCCCTTTAACCTTTGTCGTCGCCGGAAAGAAGCCACGGGAAAGGAAAAGCCCTTACCAAGGTCTCTTTCCAAACAGTTCGACTACTTTTGCCAAGCACAAAACCCCCCCAACCTGCCCAAACGCGCAAGAAGACCACTACCGACCCCATCTATTTGTGCCCCCAAATTCCCCTGAGGGACGACTGCAACGACAAACGTTTATAAATATTTTACAGATTAACATCCGATAACATTTTTAAAAAAGTCCCGATGATCACCCAAAGAAACCACTGAAAATTCTATAATATATAAAATGATGAAATGTTTCTCTAATGGAACTATTAAAAAAAATCTCTTCAAAAAGAATTCCTTTCTAAAACTCGTACTAAAGAATGGACAAATTACTATGGAAATGATAAATAAAACATCGAAAACTGCCAAGAAACGGGAAAGATAATACAAAAAAACAACACAAAACCACATTTTATTGTGCTCTTAAAAACTAAAAAATAAGAAATTTTAAAAAAAAAAAATGAATTATGACAATAACTAAAATTTAAAAATTAAAAAAATGTACTTTCTATATTTAAATACAAATACGCACAAAAATAACAACAAAATAATAGTATCCCAAACCCCCTTTCCATTTCAGCATTCATGTAAATGCCAACCGGATCAGGCCCCCTTTTCCCTTACAGAAAATTTACATTTGAATATGTGGAATGTCAATTTCGAGTTTGAGGGGGATGCCCCGCCTTTAAGGCAGTTGGCGCTGAGTGGGGGAGGTATTGTAAAGGAAACTAGTTTCATCATGCGTTCCTAAATGAGTCTGATAAAGAGATGGACTTTGGCGATTTGTTTTTATGAACTCCTTCATTCTTTTTATTGTTTTTTATGCATTTTTTGGTTATTCTCGGGGAATAACCGGGCTATTTAAAGGCCAGATACTTATCTATATAAATATCTCGTTCACTACAGGAAAGGTCCCCAAAAATTTTTTTATTGGGGTGACCTCACCTTGCATTTTCCCTTTGGGGATGCTCTTTTTTTGCACTTCTTTTTGGGATGGTGTGTGTGTGTGTATGTGTTTGTGTGTGTGTTGTGTGTTCCCCATAAATACATTTTATTACATACATATGAGGCCTGCGGTGGGGAGTGTTTTGAGGGATCGGATTGTCATGATAATTGAGTTGAGAGTTGGGGTTAAAGCCGACACCTAGTTTCCAAAAGGGGAAAGAACTTCACCCATTTCTTAAGACATGGCAATCTACACCAAGGGGCCCCGTGCCAATCCCCAACCTAAGGGGAGGGTTGGCGGCGGAAGGGATCCCTGTAAAAAAAGCCAAAAAACCCTGATGCGGATCATTCCACTGTGTCGATCCCTGAGGGGAGAAAAAAAAAAAAAAAAAAAAAAAAAAACACCACACACACACACATATATAATTATATAATTATTTATATATAAATTTTATATGTTGGGGTGTGTTTGTGCTTTTTTTTTTTTTTTTTTTTTTTTTCCCCCAGGGATCGACACAGTGGAAAGATCCGCATCATGGGTTTTGGGTTTTTTTTACAGGGAGCCCCTTTCCCGCCCCCAACCCCCCCCCTTTACCCCGGGCTTGGGATTGCACGGGGATTCCTTGGGTTTTAATTGCCGTCTGTAAGCAAACAGCTGAAGTTCTTTGCCCTTGGGAAAATAGGTGTCGCGTTAACCCCAACTCTCGAAATAGATTTTCATGACAATCCGAGCTCTAAAAAATCGGCCACCGGGCCTCATATGTTGTAAATATAAATGTATTTTTGTGGGAAACACACACACACACACAAACACAAACACCACCACACACATTTCACAAAGAGATGCAAAAAAAAAAGCATCCCTAGAGTGAACAGCAAGGTGAGGCACCCCAAAAAGAAAATTGTTGAGACCATTTTCCGTAGTGAATGAGATTTTTTATATGAGATAAGTAGTCTGACCCCAATATTAAATAGCCCGGGTTTTCCACGAGAAGAACCAAAAAAAGCTAAAAAAACAATAAAAAAGAATGAGGAGTTCAGTAAATACAAATCGCCAAGTACCATCCTTTAACAGACATCATTCAGGAGACTGCACTATGAAAAATGTTCTCGTTTCAAACCTCCGCCACTCAGGGGCCCAAATCCATTAACGGCGGGGGCTCCAGCCTCAAAAATCGAAAAAATGACATTTCCCCAAAATTCAAGAATTATTTTAAGGAAAAGGACCCGGGTCCGGTGGGGAATTTACATGAATGCGAAATAGGAAAGGGGGGTTGGGAGTATATTATTATTTTTTGTTATTATTTGATGCAGTTTTGTATTATAAAAATAAAATAGCATTTTATAATTTTTGAATTTTAAATTATTGTCATAATATCATTTTTTTTTTTTTAATTTCATTTTATTAGTTGTTAAGAGCACAATAAATTGGGGTTGTTGTGTTGATTTATTTATTTTCTTTCCGTTATCTTGGCAGTTGTCGATGTTATTTCTATTATCATTTTCCCTATAATTTGTGCCATGGCCCCTTTGTAACGAGTTTTTTGGGAAAGGAAATTTATTTTAAAAAGATTTATTTTAGTAGTCCATTAGAGGGAAAAATTTCATCAATTTAGATATTAGAGATTTTAGTGGCTTCATTATGGGTGATCATCGGGCATTTTATAATGTTAGGATTAATCTGAAAAATATTATAGTTGTCGTTTGCAGTCTGTGCCTCAGTGGAATTGCGGCAAACATAGAGTAGTGTCGGTAGTGTCTTCTTGCAGCGCTTGGGAGGTTGGCGGGCTGTGCATGTGGCACAAGTAGTCGAATGCTTGAGCAGCAGACCTTGTAAGCTTGTCGATTCGCTGTTTCTTCCGCGACGACAGAAAGTAGCAGGTTGACGATTGCATGTTTCATGAAGGCCCTCTTGACCAGATCGCTCCATCTGTCTTGGACCTGATCACTATGCTATGAGTTTCTGGAGTCAGCTAATCCCACAGGAGCATCTTCATGGCCCAAGCCTCCGAGAAGGGCCCAAAGATCCTGGTCTTTTTTGCCGTTCTCGTTCATCGAGGTGAAGTAATGTTAAATGGAGTATTGATCAGTGAATCAAGGTTTTATACTAGAATGGACATGCTACAAGAGACTTTCGATGAAATGAAAAAAAATTATATGAATGCCCTTAACTGATGATGTTCTTTAACGTTGGCATCGTCAGTTCAGGTGGGTCAGAGATCTGGTAACGGTTCCTATCCCAGACAAACAAGTTCTGCATTGATGAGACATATCCATCAAGTGGGAGACTGCTCATTTTAGAAGATCAACCACATGCTGTTCATCAGGTAGGCCAAAGATCTCAAGATAGTGTTGGGTCTGTGGACAAAATCATTCATGATCCAGAAACTAAGGCCAGTCAAAACTTGGAGCACTTTCGCTTCCCCCCCCAAAAAAAAAGGCATATGTCACACCCTTGAAGTATAAATCTTCACATCTTGTGGGAGTAGTGAAGATGGATTTCTGGCAAAAGGTACTACCAATTAAGGAGCTTAGTCGCCTTCACTGCTACATAAATTGCGGGAGTTATTAAAACAGAGGCGTGGATTTGTTGACCAAAGATATCCGCCTCCTTCAAGACATTAGTCCCTGTTTACAATTCGCATTGCTCAGATGGAAGCGTGGTCCTGTGGCTACGACATCCTTCCTATCCGCTTATTATTCTGACCTTGTATCATCTGACTGACAATCTTTCACGTACATGAAGTCATTTCTGAAGGGCAAACGTATCCAAAGGTGATGAGCACAGATTTCTGCAAGTCACTTCAGGTTTCAAAGCCAACCTGCGGACTTTGCAGTTCGTTGAACAGGAAAACAACAGATAACTATAGAAAAGGTATTATTATGTCTTGAGATATGTCAGCCTCTAGGATAAGCGAAATGAGTCAGGAAATTTTTAATGAGTGCCCTGGGTATGTTTATGTATATGTTGTGTGTGTGTGTTTTGTGCCTTGGTGGTGTTTGTGTGCATATATATATGATCTATCTGCGTATGTATATGAAATACATTATAATATATATATAAATACTAACTATACTATATATATATATATATATATAATATGTAATATACATGTAAACATTTATATATATTGGAATTTGGTCCTGGGTAAGACAAACTGCACCTGGGGTTTCCCTTGAACAAGTATAGCACCTATAGCTCCCTATGCCAGGGTTGCGGTTAGCTTGTCGGCAGCAAGGCAGTGGATATGCTAGGTGAAAAACACCTTCAGTTCTACGATTATGGTTCACCAAACAAATATGTCTGGGTATGGCAGTGTGAATGTTTCAAAGCAGCAGAGTAGTCCCTCTCTAGTTAGGTGGAGACTTCGAGTTGAAAGCCTGAGGGATTCCACTCAACTTTTCTTTTCTCCTACAAACTTTAACAATGATTAAATACAGAAAATGATAATCATACCACATCGCCCATCGCTATGGGTTATCAAGGGGCAATTGTTCAGTGAGGCAACCGGTGACAATGTTAAAACTGCATCTGGAAGACCAAAGAAGACAAAGAAAACCTTCCAATAAAAATCGGAAGTGTGGAACGTAAGGAAAAAGTGAAAGAGATGGTAAATTGCTACATGCATGTAATGAAAGGATAGAGATACCAACATTAAATTACTAGGAATCAGTGAGATCAATGGGAAAAGTTAATTGGAAGTCTCAACTAAGAAAACAAACAGTCTTTTTCTGGAAAAAGAAAGAAATTAAAAGTCGTGGAGTTGCTATGTTTCACGAAAAACTGGCAAGCACTAATGGTCCCCATAAACATGATCTGTTATAAAATCAGAATACAAGCAAACCTCATAAACATAGTATATACAATGCTACGGCACAACCACATGCAAGTGTGAAGAAATGTAAAATTTTTATAACACTCTCCAAGAAACTTTAGACACATCCCAAACAGAGATGTGAAAGTAATATGGAAGACTCAACACCAAAGTAGAAAAATATTTTTTTAAAAAAAAAAAATTACATCTGTGGAAAATTCTGCCATTGGAAAACTATAAATGAAAGGAAGGTGAAGATTTTATGAATTCTGTAGTACAAATAATGCTAGTTATAGCACACATTGTTCCAACACCACCCAAGGACACTTGTGGTTTTTGTCTGGTTTTCATCAGACAAAAGAACACGCAACCAAATTGACTACATTGTGTTGAACCAGAAATGGAACAAGACAAGACCTGGTGCCGACTGCAACAGTGACCACCAACTACTAACTATCAACTTTCAAATAAGACTCAAAAAGATGGAGTGTACAACACCACCTCTAAAGCTTGACTATAAAACTCTTGACAACAATTAAAGAATTACAGTGTCAAACAAATTTGAAATACTCAATCAATGTGAAGATGATAAAACACCAAATGAGTTGTGGGAAGAAGGAAAAGAACTGCTGAGCGCTGCTTAAGAAACTATCGCCAAAAAGAAAAAGACAAATTCCCCCTGGATATTTGAAGAAACACTAAGTGAAATTGAAACAAGAAGATGCCTAAAATCAAAGGGTATCAATAATCCAGTTGAAGAAGTAATTTACAAAAACCAAATACAAAAATTCAAAGATTATTGCGACGAGATAAGGAAAAATATTTAAATGAACATTGCCAGAGAATTGAAAACTGTTCTATCAATAAGACAACTAAAGAGCTCTACCAAGGAGTACGAAACATTACACGAAAATTTAAACACTATCAAAACTGAAGATGGACTAGTTTTATGTGATGGAAAAGAAGTCAGAGATAGATGGAATCAATATTGTTCCAACTTATACAAAAAGAATAAAGATCTAACAGCAACATTAATTAGACTCAATGACAGCGAAGATGAACCACCGCCACTGCTAGACGAATTTATAAAAGCCAAAAAAGAATTAAAAAACAACAATAACCCGGGAATAGATGAAATAACAGCAGAACTATCAGAAGCTGCAAAGTGTTGAATACTTCTTCTACAAACTTTGTACAAAAATTTGGAATGAAAGAAGATGGCCAGAAGACTGGGTAAAATCAGTCTTTACTCCCATAGCTAAAAAGGTGACGCACTCCAATGCAACAATAACAGGACAATTGCATTAATTAGTCACAGTAGCAAAATTTTGTTGAAAATTATTGCTGAAAGAATGAAGTTAAATTTAAGAGAAGAAATTGCAGACGAACAAGCAGGTTTTCGAACATCAGAAAGACCTATACCTGTGTTTCATCGATTACTTTTGATGCTGTTGATCACGATATCCTCTGGAATAACATGAACAATATGAAATTTCCAAAACACATCATCCAACTAATAAAAGCCATGTATGACCAACAACAAGCAATGGTAAGAACCACTTATGGGTTAACAGAATGGTTCAAGTCAACAAGGAGTACGACAAGGTTGCATTCTGTCTCCGCACCTTTTTAATATATATTCTGAAGCATTTATGAGAGGTGCTCTAGAGAATTTTGAAGGAACTGTAGATGTTGGAGGATACAAAATATCAAATCTAAGATACGCGATGATATAATTTTAAGTGCCAGCAGTATCATTGAACTACAACAACTACTAGATAAAGTTAGAGAAGCAAGCAAAAAGGCTGGTTTAAGACTATGAAGATTCGAAGATAAGTGGCAATGAACGATGATGAACATGTAACAATCAGTGGAGTGGTTGTGGAAAATGTGAGAGAGTTTACTTATCTTGGAGCTGTTTTTACTAATACATAGGATGATTCACTGGAGATAAAAAGAAGAATTACCATTGCCAAAAGTGCCACAGTTGCTGTCAATAACATCTGGAAAGACCGAAGCATTACCTTACAGGTAAAGCTGAGGTTATTGAACTCATTAATTGTCAAGCTGAGGTTATTGAACTCATTAATTTTCCCAAAGAAGATAGACAAGAAAAAGGTCAATAGTTTTGAACTGTGGTGTTACAGACGAGTACTAGTATTAACTGGACAGGAAAGAAAACAAATGAGGAAGTGCTGAGAAAAATCAATTGTAAAGACCGGCTGTTGGACATCTTGAACAAAAGGAAACTAAAGTTTATTGGTCATGTGATGAGAAGTAAAAGTATTGAGAAAAACTTGCTGACAGGGATGGTGATAGGAAACAGAGGAAGAGGCAAACCGAAGACAAGACTAAGCGACAACATCAAAGATATTTGCGGGCAGACGATGGTACATGTGGAAAAAAAAGCGCAAGATCGAGTTGAGTGGCGAATGGTGGAAAGGTCCACGGCTGCTCAAACATGAGCATACCGTTATTAATGATGATATATATGGATATAATATATATATATATATTATATATATATATATATATATATATATATAATATGTGTGTGTGTGTGTGTGTATTATATATTGTTTGTGTGTGTGTGTATATACAAATCTCTAAGAGAGAATAATCATTGCCGCACCAGTAACCGTCTCAGTCAGTAGCTGTTTATGTAATTTTCTCTTACTATGCGTTCAACCCTTCTTTCAGTTCACTTTTTTCATTTATTTCACTTGTTCAGCTGAACTTTGTTGCCACGAGAATCAGTGTAATTAAACGTTATTGGGCGGCTATATTTTGAGTTCGTATCGAGTGCCATTAAATACGGAATAGCAATAGGATTCAGTCTCATCCAGAACAAAGCAATCTGGCCAAAAGGTATTGAATGAAATAATTGTTGTTAATCCGCTCCATTGCGGTGAATATTTTATTCTAGAGTTGATTTTTTTCCATTGTTCTCTCACGCTCTCGTTATCTATCTATCTATCTAGTTATATCATCTCTCTATCTATCATCTGTCCTCTGTCTCTCTCTCTCTCTCTCTCTCTCTCTCTCTCTCTCTCTCTCTCTCTCTCTCTCTCTCTCTCTCTCTCTCTCTCTCTCTCTCCTCTCTCTCTCTCTCATCCTTCTTTCTCTCGTCTTCTCTCTCTTTATCTATCTATCTATCTATAAATCTGTATGACTGTCTGTATATCTATCTATCTTTCTATCTATCTATCTATCTATCTGTCTATCTATCTATCCATCTATCTATCTATCTATCTATCTATCATCTTTTTATATCTATCTAATAATCTATCTCTTCCAAAACAAACTCATCCAGCCAATAACAGAGGTAAATAGAAGACTGATATTAATTTTGCTGTTATTATTGTTATTATTATTATCATTGTTATTATTATAATCACCATTAACATTGTGAATAGCAAAACACTCTTCCGTGCTGATACAATGGAAGAAAAACCCACAATACAAAAACTAGATTTATTGAATGTGAGACTACAGTTTCGAAATCCACCTGGATTCCATCTTCAGGTCTGACCTGAAGATGGAATCCAGGTGGATTTCGAAACTGTAGTCTCACTTTCAATAAATCTAGTTTTTGTATTGTGGGTTTTTCTTCCACCATTAACATTATTGTTACCACTGTCATTATTATTTTTATATTTTTTATTATTATCATTATTATTATTATTATTGTTATTACTATTTTTATTGTTATCATGGTAGCTATTATTATTGTCATTATCATTATTATTTTCATTGTTATTATTATCATTTTTTATTATTTTCATTATTGTTGTTGTTTTTTTGTATTATTATTATTATATTATTATTATTATTTATTATTATTATTATTGTTATTATTATTACTATCATTGCTGATCTTATTTATTATCAGTTATTATTATTACTATTTGTTATTTATCATGGTAGCTATTATTATTGTATATCATTATTATTTTCATTGTGATATATATTTTTATTATTTCATATTGTGTTGTTGTTATTATTATTATATACCATCATTATTATTACTATTATTAGTATAATTGGTATTAATTATTACTATCATTGCGGAATCTTATTTATTATCAGTTATTTATTATTACTATCATTGCTGTTTATCATTTTATTGTCAGTATTATTTATATCTATCATTATTATCATTGTTTAATGTTGTGGAAATAATATTATTTACATCATATTATGCACATCGCGTCATACATAATCTAAGAGTCATTTATATTCATTATATATTATTATTATGAACTAGTTATCACATTATCATTACGATTTTATTCACCATATCATCGCCATCCTATCACCCTTTTAGCCGTCGGACTGACAACAAACGACCTCCGCCAAAAACTATTCCGGAAACTGCAGTGTCGGTCAAATATCCTCAGATGTGATTCTGCGGTTTTAGCTGAGAAAGTGAGGTGAGCTTAGATGTGTCTTTATGGTTATAAAAGAATACGAGTAGTTTTTTTTTCATTTGTTTGTTTGGTGGGAGGGGGGGCTAGGATAGAATGTACATGTATCGTTCAAGGCGGGTCGCTTGCTTTCGTAAGAACATTTGTTGTTGGGGTTGGGCTTGGAAATATTATTTTATAATTAAGTGTTATTGCTAGCATTCTATCAATCTAGTAATAATTACGGTATATCATTACCATGCCTTACCATTTGGTTATATTATTAATTGTCATTTATTTATCAAAAATTTTATCATTATTAATGTTTAAAAGATACTAT
>NW_023652533.1:15211-22261 GCF_015228065.2 Penaeus monodon
TATATATTATATATATATAATATATATTAATATAATATATAGATTTTTTTTTGGTGTGTATATATAGGGTGTTTATATATATATATATATATATATATATTATATATATATTATATTTATATATATATAGATATATAATCTGATATATATGATATATATAGATATATATATATATAATTATATATGGTGTGTGTGTGTGCTGTTTTTTTTTTTTTTTTTTTTTTTTCTCCCCGCAGGGATCGACACAGTGGAATGATCCGCATCATGGTTTTGGCTTGTTTTTACAGCCGGATGCCCTTCCTGCCGCCAACCCTCCCCCTTCACCCGGGCTTGGGATTGGCACGGGGCATTCCATTGGATTGTAGATTGCCATGTCTGTAAGCAATCGAGCTGAAGTTCTTTGCCCTTGGAAACTAGGTGTCGGCGTTACCCCAACTCTCGAACTCAGATTATCATGACAATCCGATGCTCTAAACACTCGGCCACCGCAGGCCTCATATGTATGTACATATAAATGTATTTATGTGGGAACACACACACACACACACAAACACATACACACACACACACACATGCACAAAGAAGATGCAAAAAAAGAGCATCCCTCAGAGTGAACATGCAAGGTGAGGTCACCCCAATAAGAAAATTGTTGAGACCATTTTCCTGTAGTGAACTGAGATATTTTATATGAGCATAATGTAGTCTGAGCCATATTAACTAGCCAGGTTATTCCACCGAGAAGTAACCAAAAAATGCATAAAAAAACAATAATAAAGAATGAAGGAGTTCAGTAAATACAAATCGCCAATGTACCATCTCTTTATACAGACATCATTCAGGAGACTGCACTGATGAAACTAGTTTCTCGTTACAATACCTCCGCCACTCAGCGCCAACTGCCATTAACGGCGGGGACATCCAGCCTCAAACTCGAAATGTGACATTCCACAATATTCAGAATGTAATTATCTGTAAGGTAAATGGAGGCCTGGATCCGGTTGGCAATTTACATGAATGCTGAAATATGGAAAGGGGTTGGTAGTACTATTATTATTGTTGTTATTATTTGATGCAGTATTTGTAGTTATAAATAATAGAGAAGTAGCAGTTTTATAATTGTTGAAATTATAGTTATTGTCAGTAATATCATTTTTTTTTTTTAATTATCATTATTATTAGTTGTAAGAGCACAATAAATATGGTGGTTGTTGTGTTGATTTATTGTATTATCTTTCCCGTTATCTTGGCAGTTGTCGATGTTATTACTATTATCATTTCCATAGTAATTTGTGCCATGTCTTTAGTAACGAGTTTCTAGAATGGAATTCATTTGAAGAGATTTATTTTAGATAGTTGCCATTAGAGGAAACATTTCATCATTTTATGATTATTATAGAGATTTTCAGTGGCTTCATTATGGGTGATCATCTGGGACATTTTTATAAATGTTATCGGATGTTAATCTGTAAAATATTTATCAACGTTTGTCGTTGCAGTCTGTGCCCTCAGTGGAATTTGCGGGCACAACATAGATGAGGTCGGTAGTGGTCTTCTTGCAGCGCTTGGGCAGGTTGGCGGGGCTGTGCATGTGGCACAAGTAGTCGAACTGCTTGAGCAAGCAGACCTTGGTAAGGCTTGTCCGATTCCGCTGGTCTTCTTTCCGGCGACGACAGAAAGGTTGAGCAGGTTGCCATTGCATGTTTTCATGAAGGCCCTCTTGACCAGATCGCTCCATCTGCTTGGACCTGATCACTATGCTATGAGTTCGGGAGTCAGCTAATCCCACAGGAGCCTCTTCATGGGCCCACAGCCTCCGAGAAGGGCCCCAAAGATCCTGGTCGTGCCGTTCTCGTTCACGAGGTGAAGTAACGTGTGTAAATGGAGTATTGATCAGTGATCAAGGTTTTATACTAGAATGGCACATGCTACAAGAGACTTTCGATGAAATGAAAAAAAATTATAGGGAAGATGCCCTAACATATGATGTTCTTTAACGTTGGCATCGTCAGTTCAGGTGTGGTCAGAGATCTGTGTAAACGGTTCCTATCCCAGGACAAACCAAGTCTGCCATTGATGAGACACTATCCATCAAGTGGAGACTGCTATTTTAGAAGATCACCACATTGCTGTTCATCAGTTAGCCAAAGATCTCAAGATTAGTGTTGGGTCTGTGGACAAAATCATTCATGATCCAGAAACTAAGGCCCAGTCAAAACATTGGAAGCACTTTGCCTTCCCCCCCCCAAAAAAAAAGGCATATGTCACACCCTTGGAAGGTAATAAATCTTCACAGTCTTGTGGGAGTAGTGAAGATGGATTTCCTGGCAAAAGGTACTACAATTACAGGAGCTTAGTACGCTTCACTGCTACATAAATTGCGGGAGGTTATTAAAACCAAGAGGCGTGGATTGTTGACCAAAGATATCCGCCTCCTTCAAGACATTGTCCCTGTTTACAATTCGCACATTGCTCAGATGGAAGCGTGGTCCTGTGGCTACGACATCCTTCCTAATCCTGCTTATTATTCTGACCTTGTATCATCTGACTGACAACTCTTTCCGTACATGAAGTCATTTCTGAAGGGCAAACGTATCCAAGGTGATGAGGCACAGATTTCTGAAGTCACTTCATGGTTTCAAAGCAACCTGCGGACTTTTGCATGTCTCGTTGTAACAGGAAAACAACAGATAACTATAGAAAAGTGTATTATTATGCATGAGATATGTCAGCCTCTTAGGATAAGCAGAAATGAGTCAGGGAAATTTTTTAATGAGTGCCCCTGGGGTATGTATATGTATATGTGTGTGTGTGTGTGTGTTTGTGCTTGTGTGTGTGTTTGTGTGTAATATATATATGGATATATATGCTTATGTATATAGATATATACATATATATAATATATATATATATATATATATATATATATATATATATATATATATATATATATATGTATATATACATGTATAATATATATATATATGGATTGGTCCTGGGTAAGACAGTAAACTGCACCTTGGGGTTCCCTTGAACAAGGATAGCACCCTATTAGCTCCCTATGCCAGGGTTGCGGTGAAGCTGTCGGCAGCAGGGCAGTGGATATCTGGTGAAAACACCTTCAGTTCTACCGATTACTGGTTTCACCAAACAATATGTCTGGCGTATGGCAGTGTGAATGTTTCAAAGCAGCAGAGATAGTCCCTCCTAGTTAGTTGGAGACTGCGAGTTGAGAAGGAGCCTGAGGGATTCCACTCAACTTTTCTTTTCTCCTGACAAACCTTTACACCAATGATTAAATACAGAAATGATAATTCATACCACATCGCCCATCGCATGGGTTATCAAGGGGCACATTGTTCAGTGGGCAACCAGGCTGACAATGTTAAACATGCATCTGGAAGACAAAGAAGACAAAGAAAACATTCCAATTAAAAATCGGAAGGTGGAACGTAAGGAAAGTGAAAGAGATGGGTAAATTGCATACAGCCTGTAATGAAATGGATAGATACAACATTCAAATACTAGGAATCAGTGAGATCAATGGGAAAAGTAATGGAAGTCTCAAAACTAAAGAAAACAAGACAGTTCTTTTTTCTGGAAAAGAAGGAAATTATAGTCGTGGAGTTGCTATGATTCTCACGAAAAAACTGCAAATGCACTAATTGGGTACAGCCCAATAAATGATCGTGTTATAAAATTCAGAATACAAGCAAAACCTCATAACATTAGTATTATACAATGCTACGCACCAACCAACATTGCAAGTGATGAAGAAATTGAAAATTTTTATAACACTCTCCAAGAAACTTTAGACACAATCCCAAACAGAGATGTGAAAGTAATTATGGAAGACCTCAACACCAAAGTAGGCAAAAATTATTTTTTAAAAATTACATCTGTGGAAAATTCGGCCTTGGAAATATAAATGAAAGAGGTGAAGATTTTATTGAATTCTGTAGTACAAATAATCTAGTTATAGCCAACACATTGTTCCAACACCACCCAAGACACTTGTGGTTTTTGTCTGGTTTTCACCAGACAAAAGAACACGCAACCAAATTGACTACATTGTGTTGAACCAGAAATGGAACAAGACAAGACCTGGTGCCGACTGCAACAGTGACCACCAACTACTAACTATCAACTTTCAAATAAGACTCAAAAAGATGGAGTGTACAACACCACCTCTAAAGCTTGACTATAAAACTCTTGACAACAATTAAAGAATTACAGTGTCAAACAAATTTGAAATACTCAATCAATGTGAAGATGATAAAACACCAAATGGTTGTGGAAGAGGAAAAGAACTGCTGAGCGCTGCTTAAGAAACTATGCCAAAAAGAAAAGACAAATTCCCCTGGATATTTGAAGAAACACTAAGTGAAAAAATTTAAACAAGAAGATGCCTAAAATCAAAGGTATCAATAATCCAGTTGAAGAAGTAATTTACAAAAACCAAAATACAAAATTCAAAGATTATTGCGACGAGATAAGGAAAAATATTTAAATGAACATTGCCAGAGAATTGAAAACTGTTCTATCAATAAGACAACTAAAGAGCTCTACCAAGGAGTACGAAACATTACACGAAAATTTAAACACTACAAAACTGAAATGGACTAGTTTATGTGATGGCAAAAGAAGTCAGAGATAGATGGAATCAATATGTTCCAACTTATACAAAAAGAATAAAGATTAACAGCAACATTAATTAGACTCAATGACACGAAGATGAACCACCGCCACTGCTAGACGAATTTATAAAAGCCAAAAAAGAATTAAAAAACAACAATAACCCGGGAATAGATGAAATAACAGCAGAACTAATCAAGAATGCTGGCAAAAGTGTTGAATACTTCTTCTACAAACTTTGTACAAAAATTTGGAATGAAAGAAGATGGCCAGAAGACTGGGTAAAATCAGTCTTTACTCCATAGCTAAAAAGGTGACGCACTCCAATGCAACAATAACAGGACAATTGCATTAATTAGTCACAGTAGCAAAATTTTGTTGAAAATTATTGCTGAAAGAATGAAGTTAAATTTAAGAGAAGAAATTGCAGACGAACAAGCAGGTTTTCGAACATCAGAAAGACCTATACCTGTGTTTCATCGATTACTTTTGATGCTGTTGATCACGATATCCTCTGGAATAACATGAACAATATGAAATTTCCAAAACACATCATCCAACTAATAAAAGCCATGTATGACCAACAACAAGCAATGGTAAGAACCACTTATGGGTTAACAGAATGGTTCAAAAGTCAACCAAGGAGTACGACAAGGTTGCATTCTGTCTCCGCACCTTTTTAATATTATTCTAAGCATTTATGCAGAGGTGCTCTAGAGAATTTGTGAAGAACTGTAGATGTTGGAGGATACAAATATCAAATCTAAGATACGCGATGATATAATTTTAAGTGCCAGCAGTATCATTGAACTACAACAACTACTAGATAAAGTTAGAGAAGCAAGCAATAAGGCTGGTTTAAGACTATGAAGATTCGTAGATAAGCGGCAATGAACGATGATGAACATGTAACAATCAGTGGAGTGGTTGTGGAAAATGTGAGAGAGTTTACTTATCTTGGAGCTGTTTTTACTAATACATAGGATGATTCACTGGAGATAAAAGAGAATTACATTGCCAAAAGCGCCACAGTTGCTGTCAATAACATCTGGAAAGACCGAAGCATTACCTTACAGGCAAAGCTGAGGTTATTGAACTCATTAATTTTCCCAATTGCATCATATGGTTCTGAGTGTTGGGTGCTAAAGAAGATAGACAAGAAAAAGGTCAATAGTTTTGAACTGTGGTGTTACAGACGAGTACTAGTATTAACTGGACAGAAAAGAAAACAAATGATGAAGTGCTGAGAAAAATCAATTGTAAAAGACCAGCTGTTGGACATCTTGAACAAAAGGAAACTAAAGTTTATTGGTCATGTGATGAGAAGTAAAAGTATTGAGAAAAAACTTGCTGACAGGGATGGTGATAGGAAACAGAGAAGAGGCAAACGAAGACAAGACTGAGCGACAACATCAAAGATTTGCGGGCAGTCGATGGTACATGTGGAAAGAAAAGCGCAAGATCGAGTTGAGTGGCGAAGGATGGTGGAAAGGTCCACGGCTGCTCAAACATGAGCATACCGTTATTAATGATGATATATATGGATATATATATATATATATATATATATATATATATATATATATATATATATATATATAATATGTGTGTGTGTGTGTGTGTATTATATATGCAGATGTTTATACATGTGTATATACAAATCTCTAAGAGAGAATAATCATTACCGCACCAGTAACCGTCTCAGTCAGTAGCTGTTTTTGTAATTTTCTCTTACTTTGCGTTCAACCCTTCTTTCAGTTCACTTTTTTCTTTTATTTCACTTGTTCAGCTGAACTTTGTTGCCACGAGAATCAGTGTAATTAAACGTTATTGGGCGGCGATATTTTGAGTTCGTATCGAGTGCCATTAAATACGGAATAGCAATAGGATTCATCTCATCCAGAACAAAGCAATCTGGCCAAAAGGTATTGAATGAAATAATTGTTGTTAATCCGCTCCATTGCGGTGAATATTTTATTCTAGAGTTGATTTTTTTCCATTGTTCTCTCACGCTCTCGTTATCTATCTATCTATCTAGTTATATCTATCTCTATCTACCTATTCTGTCTCTCTCTCTCTCTCTCTCTCTCTCTCTCTCTCTCTCTCTCTCTCTTTTCTCTTTCTCCTTCTTTCTCTCGTCTTCTCTCTCTTTATCTATCTATCTATCTATATATCTGTATGACTGTCTGTATATCTATCTATCTTTCTATCTATCTATCTGTCTGTCTGTCTATCTATCTATCTATCTATCTATCTTTCTATATATCTATCTTTTTATCTATCTATCTATCTCTTCAAAACAAACTCATCCAGCCAATAACAGAGGTAAATAGAAGACTGATATTAATTTTGCTGTTATTATTGTTATTATTATTATCATTGTTTTATTAGACTGATATTAATTTTGCTGTTTATTTC
>NW_023652533.1:22361-31015 GCF_015228065.2 Penaeus monodon
GGGTGGGTTAAACGATTTTCAAATGTTGTCATAAAAGTGCCGATTTGCGGTCTAATAAAGGTAATTATTTCACAACATTAATATGATAAAATGATAATAATGACAATATATAATACACAAATGTAGCTGTAATGATAATACGTTAATGTATTACTAGATTGATAGCAATGCTAGCAATACAACTATAATTATAAAATAATATTTCCAAGCACCAACCCCACAACAAAATGTTCTTTACGAAAGCAAGCGACCCGCCTTGAACGATACAATGATACAATTCTTTATCCTTAGCCCCCCCTCCCCCAAACAAACAAATGAAGAAAAAACTACTCGTATTCTTTTAATAACCAGTATAAAAAGAGCACATCTAAGCTCACCTCACTTTCTTCAGCTAAACTCGCAGGAAATCACATCAAGAGGATTTTGACCGACACTGCATGTTTCCGGACTAGTTTTTGCAGCGGAGTGTCGTTCTGTTGTCAGTCCGACGGCTAAAAGGGTGATAGGATGGCGATGATAATGAAGGTGATAATAATAATCAGTAATGATAATGATGAATAGTTCATAATAATAATGATAATAATGATGATAATGACTATTATGATTATGTAATGACGATGTTGCATAATAATGATGGTAATAATAATTATTTCACAACATTAATAATGATAATAATGATAGTATTGATAATAATACTGACAATGAAATGATAATCAGCAATGATAGTAATAATAATAATATAATAATAATAATAATAATGAAAATAATAATGATAATGACAATAATAATAGCTACCATGATAACAATAAAAATAGTAATAATAATAACTGATAATAAAATAAGATCAGCAATGATAGTAATAATAATAACAATAATAATAATAATAGTAATAATAATAATAATAATAATAATAATAATAATAATAATAATAATAAAAAAATATAAAAATAATAATGACAGTGGTAACAATAATGTTAATGGTGGAAGAAAAACCCACAATACAAAAACTAGATTTATTGAAAGTGAGACTACAGTTTCGAAATCCACCTGGTTTCCCATCTTCGGGTCGACCTGAAGATGGAATCCAGGTGGATTTCGAACTGTAGTCTCACATTCAATAAATCTAGTTTTTGTATTGGGGGTTTTTTTCTTCCATTGTATCAGCACGGAAGAGTGTTTTGCTTTTCACAATTTTTAATGGGGGATTATAATAATAACAATGAAAATAATAATAACAATAATAAACAGCAAATTAATATCAGTCTTCTATTTACCTCTGTTTTTGGCTGGATGAGTTTGTTTTGAAGAAAATAGTTTAGATAGATAAAAGATAGATATTAGAAGATAAGATTAGTTTAGATAGATAGACAGACAGACAGATAGATAGATAGAAAGATAGATAGATATACAGACAGTCATACAGATATATAGATAGATAGAGAGATAAAGAGAGAGAAGACGAGAGGAAAGAAGGAAGAGAGAGAGAGAGAGAGAGAGAGAGAGAGGGAGAGAGAGAGAGAGAGACAGAGACAGATAGATAGATAGAGAGAGATATAACTAGATAGATAGATAGATAACGAGAGCGTGAGAGAACAATGGAAAAAAATCAACTCTAGAATAAAATATTCACCGCAATGGAGCGGATTAACAACAATTATTTCATTCAATACCTTTTGGCCAGATTGCTTTGTTCTGGATGAGACTGAATCCTATTGCTATTCCGTATTTAATGGCACTCGATACGAACTCAAAATATAGCCGCCCAATAACGTTTAATTACACTGATTCTCGTGGCAACAAAGTTCAGCTGAACAAGTGAAATAAATGAAAAAAGTGAACTGAAAGAAGGGTTGAACGCATAGTAAGAGAAAATTACATAAACAGCTACTGACTGAGACGGTTACTGGTGCGGTAATGATTATTTTTCTTTAGAGATTTGTATATACACATGTATAAACATTGCATATAATACACACACACACACAACACACATATTATATATATATATATATATATATATATATATATATATATATATATATATATATATTCCATATATATCATCATTAATAACGGTATGCTCATGTTTGAGCAGCCGTGGACCTTTCCACCATCCTTCGCCACTCAACTCGATCTTGCGCTTTTTTTTCCACATGTACCATCGTCTGCCCGCAAATATCTTTGATGTTGTCGCTTAGTCTTGTCTTCGGTTTGCTCTTCCTCTGTTTCCTATCACCATCCCTGTCAGCAAGTTTTTTCAATACTTTTACTTCTCATCACAGACCAATAAACTTTAGTTTCCTTTTGTTCAAGATGTCCAACAGTGTCTTTCAATTGTTTTTCTCACCCTTTCATCATTTTTTTCTTTTTTTCCCTTTTAATACTATACTGTCTTAACACCACAGTTAAAAACTATTATTTTTTTTTGTTTCTTCTTAGCACCCAATCAGAACCTTATAAATTTTGGGAAAATTATGAGTTCAAAAACCCATTTTGCTGAAAGGTAATGTTTGGGGTTTTCCAGATGTTTTGACAGAAACTGTGGCCTTTTGGCAGGGTAATTCTTTTTTTTAATTCCCCAGTGAATCATCCTTTTATTATAAAAACAGCCCCAGATAAAAAACTCTCTCACATTTTCCAAACCACTCCACTGTTTTTATTTTCATCACGTTCATTGCGCTTATTACAAATCTTCATAGTTTTAAACCCCCTTTATTGTTGCTTTTTAAATTTTATCTATAGTGTTGTATTTCATGATACTGGGGCATTTAAAAATTTATATCTCGCGTATCTTAATTTGATTTTTTTCCCCCCAAATCTACTTTTCCTTTAAAAAATTCTCTAGACCCCCTCCAAAAATGCTTCGAATATAATTTTAAAAAGGGTGCGGAGACGAATGCAACCTTGTCGTACCCCTTTGGTTGACTTAACCTTTCTTTTAACCCCTAGGGTTCAAAAATTGCTTTTTGTTGGTCATACATGGTTTTTTATTATTGATGATGTTTTTTGGGAAATTTCATATTTTTTCATGTTTTTTTCCAAGGGGATATCGTGATAAACGCATCAAAGTAATGATGAAAACACAGGTATAGGCCCCTTTCTGATTTTTCGAAAACCTCTTGTTCGTCTGAAATTTTTCTCTTAAATTTAACTTCATTTTTTCGCAATTTTTTTCAAAAAAATTTTTGTATTGACTAAAATGCAATTGTCCTGTTATTGTTGCATTGGAGTGCCCCCTTTTTTACTTGGGAGAAAAAGACTGTTTTTACCCTCTTCTGGCCTTTCTTCTTTCCCAAAATTTTTTGTAAAAATTTTGTAGAAAAGTATTAAACCCTTTTGCCAGCATTCTTGTTTTTAGTTTGCTGTTTTTCATCTATTCCGGGTTATTGTTTTTTTAAATTCTTTTTTGGTTTTTTTTTTTTTTATAAATTCGTCTACAGGGCGGGTTCTCTTCGTGTCATTGAGCAAATTTAATGTTGCTTTTGATCTTTTTTTTTTTTGTATAATTGGAAAAAATTTGTTCCATCATCTCTGACTTTTTTTCCACCCAATAAAAAAGTCCATCTTCATTTTTGATAGTGTTTAAATTTCGTGTAATTTTGTACCCCTTGGGTAGAGCTCTTTATTTGTCTTTTGATGAACTTTTTTCATTCTCGGAATGTTCATTTAAATTTTTTTTCCTTATCTCGTCGCAATAATTTTTAAATTTTTTGTTTTTTGTTTTGTAAATTTATTTCTTCAACGGGATTATTGATACCCTTTGTTTTAGGGTCTTCTTTTTTTCAATTTTACTTTTTGGTTTTTTTCAAATATCCAGGGGAATTTGTTTTTTTTTTGGGATAGTTTTTAAACAGCGCTCAGCGTTTTTTTCCCTTTTCCAAAAAATTGGGGTTTTAATCTTCCCAAAAGTTGGGGATTTTTAAATTTGTTTGACATGTAATTCTTTTAAAGTTTTCAAAATTTTTTAGTCAAAACTTTAAAGGGGGGGTTGTAACTCCCCTCTTTTTGAGTCTTTTTTGAAAGTTGATATTTGTAGTTTGGGGGGTCAAAAGTTGCAGTGCCCCCCGGTCTTGTCTTTTTCCTTTTTGGTTCAACACAATGTAGTCAATTTGGGTTTGGGGGTTCTTTGTCTGGTAAAACCCAAAAAAAACCACAATGTCCCTTTGGGGGTGTTGGAACAAATTTTTGCTATAACTAATTATTTGTATACAGAATTCAATAAATCTTTACCCCTTTTTATTTATATTTCCAAGGCCAATTTTCCACAGTGTAATTTTTTAAAAAAAAATTTTTGCCACTTTGGTGTTGAGGGCTTCCTAATTTCTTTTACATCTCTGTTGGGATTGGTCTAAAATTTTTTGGGGAGTGTTAAAAAATTTTCATTTCTTCATCACTTGCAATGTTGGTTTTTGCGTCATTGTATAAAATTATGTTATAGGTTTTGCTTGTATTCTGAATTTTATAACACATCATTTATTGGCTGTACCCAAATTTTGCATTTGCAGTTTTTTCGTGGAAACTAGCCTCCCGCTATAATTTTCCTTCTTTCCAGAAAAAAAAAAGTCTTTTTTTTCTTTGTTTTTAGACTTTTTATTCTTTTTTCCCCTTGTCTCACTGATTCCCATATTTGAATTTTTATCATCCATTTTATTCAGGCTGTATGCAATTTTTCCCTCTCTTTTACTTTTTCCTACGTTCCCCTTCCCATTTTAATTGGGAAAGTTTTCTTTTTCTTCTTTGTCTCAGATGCATGTTTAACATTGTCAGCCTGGTTGCCCACGAACAATGTGCCCCCGAAACCCATGCGAGGGCATGTGGGATAAATTTTCATTTCTGTATTTAAACATTGGTGTAAAGGGGTTTTTCAGGGAAAAAAAAATTTAGTGGAAAACCCTCAGGCCCTTTTCACCGCAGTCCCAAATAATAGGGGGGGCTTTCTGCGCTTTGAACATTCCCCTGCCATACGCAACTTTGTTTTGGGGAAACCATAAACGGGAGAATGAAAGGGGTTTTTTTTTCCAGATATCCCCTGCCCTGCCCGACAGCTTCCCGCAACCCCGGCATAGGGCTAATGGGTGCTATCCTTTTTCAAGGGGCCCCAAAGGGGCAGTTTTTGTCTTTCCCCGGACCAATCCATATATATATTTTATAATGTATATATACATATATATAAAATATTATTTTTTATATATAATATATAATAATATTTTATATATATTATTATAAAATGTATATATCTATATCAAAGCATATATATCCATATATATTTACACACAAACACACACACAAGCACAAAAAACACACACACACCCCACACATTTTACATATACATACCCAGGGGCACTCATTAAAAAATTTCCCTGACTCATTTCTGCTTATCCTAAGAGGCTGACATATCTCATGCATAATAATACACTTTTCTATAGTTATCTGTTGTTTTCCTGTTACAACGAGACATGCAAAAGTCCGCAGGTTGCTTTGAAACCATGAAGTGACTTCAGAAATCTGTGCCTCATCACCTTGGATACGTTTTGGCCTTCAGAAATGACTTCATGTACGGAAAGAGTTTCAGTCAGATGATACAAGGTCAAAATAAAAAGCAGGATTAGGAAGATGTCGTAGCCACAGACCACGCTTCCATCTGAGCAATGGGGAATTGTAAACAGGGCCCAATGTCTTGAAGGAGGCGGATCTTTGGTCAACAACCCACGCCTCTTGGTTTTAATAACCTCCCGCAATTTATGTAGCAGTGAAGCGTACTAAGCTCCTGTAATTGTAGTACCTTTTGCCAGGAAACCCATCTTCACTACTCCACAAGACTGTGAAGATTTATTACCTTCCAAGGTGTGACATATGCCTTTTTTTTTGGGGGGGGGAAGGCAAAGTGGGTTCCAATGTTTTGACTGGGCCTTAGTTTCTGGATCATGAATGATTTTGTCCCACAGACCCAACCCCTAATCTTGAGATCTTTGGCTAACTGATGAAAAGCAATGTGGTGGGTCTTCTAAAATTTGCAGTCTCCACTTGATGGATAGTGGGCTCATCAATGGCAGACTTGGTTTGTCCTGGGATAGGAACCGTTTACACAGATCTCTGACCACACCTGAACTGACGAGCCAACGTTAAAGAACATCATATGTTAGGGCATCTTCCCTATAATTTTTTTTCATTTCATCGAAAGTCCTCTTGTACATGTGCCATTCTAGTATAAAACCTTGATCACTGATCAAAACTCCATTTACACACGTTACTTCACCTCGTGAAACGAGAACGCACGACCAGGATCTTTGGGGCCCTTCTCGGGGGCCCTGTGGGCCCATGAAGGGGCTCCTGTGGATTGCTGACTCCCGAACTCATAGCATAGTGATCAGGTCCAAGCAGATGGAGCGATCTGGTCAAGAGGGCCTTCATGAAAACATGCAATGGCAACCTGCTCAACCTTTCTGTCTCGCCGGAAAGAAGACCAGCGGAATCGGACAAGCCTTACCAAGGTCTGCTTGCTCAAGCAGTTTCGACTACTTGTGCCACTGCACAGCCCCCCAACCTGCCCAAGCGCTGCAAGAAGACCACTACCGACCTCATCTATGTTGTGCCCGCAAATTCCACTGGGGGCACAGACTGCAACGACAAAAAGTTGATAAATTTTACAGATTAACATCCGATAACATTTAAAAATGCCCCAGATGATCACCCATAATGAAGCCACTGAAAATCTCTATAAAAATCATAAAATGATGAAATGTTTCCTCTAATGGCAACTATCTAAAATAAATCTCTTCAAATAATTCCATTCTAGAAACTCGTTACTAAGACATGGCAACAAATTACTATGGAAAAATGATAATAGTAATAACATCGACAACTGCCAAGATAACGGGAAAGATAATACAATAAATCAACACACAACCACCATATTTATTGTGCTCTTAACAACTAATAATATGATAATTAAAAAAAAAAATGATATTACTTTACAATAACTTAATTTTTAACATTATAAAAAATGCTACTTCTCTATTATTTATAACTACAAATACTGCATCAAATAATAAAAACAAATAATAGTACTACCACCCCTTTTCCCTATTTCAGCATTCATTGTAAATTGCCAACCGGATCCAGGCCTCCATTTACCTTACAGATAATTACATTCTGAATATTGTGGAATGTCCATTTCGATTTTGAGGCTGGAGTCCCGGCCGTAATGGCAGTTGGCGCTGAGTGGCGGAGGTATTGTAACGAGAAACTAGTTTCATCAGTGCAGTCTCCTGAATGATGTCTGTATAAAGAAAATGGTACATTGGCGATTGTATTTACTGAACTCCTTCATTCTTTATTATTGTTTTTTTTGCATTTTTTGGTTACTTCTCGTGGAATAACCTGGCTAGTTAATATGGCTCAGACTACATTATGCTCATATAAAATATCTCAGTTCACTACAGGAAAAATGGTCTCAACAATTTTCTTATTGGGGTGACCTCACCTTGCATGTTCACTCTGAGGGATGCTCTTTTTTTGCATCTTCTTTGTGCATGTGTGTGTGTGTGTGTATGTGTTTGTGTGTGTGTGTGTGTGTTCCCACATAAATACATTTATATGTACATACATATGAGGCCTGCGGTGGCCGAGTGTTTAGAGCATCGGATTGTCATGATAATCTGAGTTCGAGAGTTGGGGTTAACGCCGACACCTAGTTTCCAAGGGCAAAGAACTTCAGCTCGATTGCTTACAGACATGGCAATCTACAATCCAATGGAATGCCCCGTGCCAATCCCAAGCCCGGGTGAAGGGGGAGGGTTGGCGGCAGGAAGGGCATCCGGCTGTAAAAACAAGCCAAAACCATGATGCGGATCATTCCACTGTGTCGATCCCTGAGGGGAAAAAAAAAAAAAAAAAAAAAAAACAGCACACACACACACACACATATATAATTATATATATATATATCTATATATATATATATATAGATATATATATATATATATATAAATATATATATATATATATATATATATATATATATATATATATATATAAACACACCTATATATACACACAATTATATATGTATATATACATATATATATATATTATATTATATATATATTATATATATATATATATATATGGTAGAAAACCACACAATGCAAAACTAGATTTATTGGAAAAGAGGTTACAGTTTCGAAATCCACCTGGATTCTATCTTCAGGCCTGCGTGTGTATGGAATCCAGGTGGATTTCGAAACTGTAGTCTCATTTTCAATAAATCTAGTTTGTGCATTGTGGATTTTTGTACCACGGTATCAACACATAGAATGTTTTACCATTCACACAACACACACACACACACACACACACACACACACACACACACACACACACACACACAACACACACACACACACCACACACACACGCACACACACACAATATTATGTATATATATATTCATATACTTATATATGTATATTTATGTACATTTATATATGTATATATATGTATATATATATATTTATAGATATGTATATGCACACATATATATGAATATACATACATACATATATATGTATATGATATATATATAAAGATATACACACACAAAACATAATTTTTTTAAAAAATATATTTATATTATATATATATATTATAAAATA
>NW_023652534.1:0-2500 GCF_015228065.2 Penaeus monodon
GTGTGTTGTGGTGTGGAGTGTGTGTGTGTGGTGGTGGTGTGTGTGGTGTGGTGTGTGTGGTGCATGTTGTACGTGTGTGTTGTGTGTGTTGTGTGTGTTGTGTGTTTGTGTGTGTGTTTGGGGTGGGGGTGTGTGTGGTGTGTGTGTGGGGGTGTGGCATACATTAAAGTATGTATATGTGTTGTGTATATCTATATATATCAATTATATAATATAAAATATAAAAAATATATATTTTATATTGTTTTATATATATATAATAATATATATTTTATAAAAAATAATATAAAGTATTTTTTATAAAAAATATACAATGTTATGTCCTTGTGTCTATGTGTGTGTATATATATAATTATAATATATATATATAATATATATTATTTTTATATATTATATTAAATTTATTATATATATTATATATATATATTAATATATTATTTAAAATAATATATTATATATTATATATTATATATTTTAATATATATATATATTATATTTATATATATATATTTTATATATATATATATTATATATATAATATATATAATATATATTAAAATATAATATTATATATATATATATATATATTATATATTATATTATAATATATATATATATGTGTGTGGGTGTGTGTGTTGGGGTGTGTGTGTGGTGTGTGTGTGTGGTGTGTGTGCGTGTTTGTGTGTGTGTGTGTGTGTGTGTGCGTGTGTGTGTGGTGTGTGTGCATTATATATTATATATATTTATATTTAAAATATATATATAAATTATATTATATATTGCACACAGCACACACACACACACACCACACCACACACACCCCACACACACACACACACGCCACACCACCACACACCACAAACACCACACACACACAACACACACACACACACACACACACACCCCCCACACACACACAATATATATATATATATAATTATATAATATATATTTAGATATTATAATTATTATAATATATATTTTAAAATTATATATATAAAATATATTATATTAATTATATATACACACACATAGACACATATGTCTATACACATTTGTATTATGTATTAAAATACTTATATTATATTATATATATATATATATTATAATTATAAAAACTAATTTTTTAATATATATATATATATAATTTATATATGTATAATATAGAAAAACACATACCATATACATCATATTATGCACACACACCCCACACACACAACACCACACCACACCACACACCACAAACACCACACACACACCACACACACACACCGTACCACCGCACACACCACACACCACACCACCCCCAAAACCACCACCCCCACACACTCACACACCCACACACACCCACATATATATATATATAAAATTATATAATATTTTAATACATAAATAATTAATTAATATATTTATATATATTATTATATATTTTGTGGTGTGTGTGTGAGGGGTGTGTGGGGTGTGTGTGTGTGTGTTGTGTTGCGTGTGTGTGTGTATACAACCACCATATATTTCTTTGCAAATTTTTTCATATTTACATTCAGTTAATTAACTTTTTTCTGCACTTTTTTCAGTATACGTTCGGCCACAAATTTTTTTGGGTTTGGTTAATTTTTTTCTCTTAAAAGTCTTCTATATGGAGCATGTCAAAATTCCAAACACACATTGTAGAACAAACATTTTTCCCCGGCAAAGGGTTTTGTTTACTAACTCGTTCCAAATTCTGCTTTTTTTTCTCTTTCCCGTTCCCTCTCCTTCTCCTTTTCCCCCCCCCCCCTCTCTCTCTCTCTTCTCTCTCTCTCTCTCTCTCTCTCTCTCTCCTCCACCTCTCTCCTCTCACTCTCTCTCTCTTCATCATTTCTAAATTCCTTATATAATATATAATATATATATATATATATATATTAAAATATTATAATATATTTAATATAAATTGTGTGTGTGTGTGGTGTGTGTGGTGTGTGTGTGTGTGTGTGTGTGTGGTGTGTGTGTGTGTTGGTGTGTTGTGTGTGTGGTGGTGTGTTTGGTCGTGTGTGTGTACGTGTTTTGTTTCGTGTGTTGGGGGTGTGTGTGGTGTGTGTGGTTTTGTTTTTTTGTGTGTGGTGGTGTGTATTGTGTGTGTGTTGTGTGTTGTGTTTGTGTGGTTTTGTATAAGTTATATATTTCACACATAATATGTGTGTTGAAACATGTATACATTTTTAATATATATATATTATTTTAAAATTTTTAAAAATTTGTATTATTATTATATAATATATATATATATATATATATATATATATATTCATGGTTACCACACCCCACACACCACACACACCCACACACACCACAAAATATATTATAATTATATAATATTATATATATATATATATATAAAATATATATGCTATATATATATTATACCTTTTTATTATATATATTCATATTATATATTAAAATATATATATATTAAAATAATATTATATGTCTGTATTTTATACGTATGCCTATATCTATA
>NW_023652536.1:0-5235 GCF_015228065.2 Penaeus monodon
TTTTGTTTTTTTTGGGGGCTCGGCATCCATCTATAAATCTCAATGTTTTTTATTTTCCCCAAGTTTTTTTGAGAAATATTTTTTTTTAATTAAATTTTCAAATAATATATATAATATATAATATTATATATATAATATATATATATATATATTATTATATATTTTATATAATATATTTATATTATTATATATATTATTATTTTTCCTTTATATTACATTAATATATATATCTATATATTCTAAAATTATATATATATATTTATTATTTTTATTTTTTATTATATATATTTTATATATATATATATATATAGTTTTATATATATATATATATATATAGATATATAATATATATTTTTATTTTATATATTTTTAAATATTTTAAATATAATAAATAACTTATAATATATATATATAGATTATTTTCTTTAAATTTTATTTTTATATCTAATTTACTATATATATATATATATATATATATTATATATATATATTTTTTTATATTATGATTTTTTAATATCTATACTAATTTAATATATATATATTATATATCTATATTATATTATATATTTCTTTTTATTTTAATATTATTATATTTTTCATTTTATAATTATATATTTTTATTTTTCCCTATAAATTTTTATTTTATCTCTTTTTTCTATATATTATTTATATATTTATTTTTATATCCCTGTTTAATGTAATTTTAATATAATATATATTATATATATATATTAATATATATATAAAATTTATATATTATATATATTAATTATATGTATGTTGACTATACAATTTTTATTTTTAATTATATATTTATATTTTTAAATAATTATATTAGTATATATATATATTATCATCAATAACGGTAGCTCATGTTTGAGCAGCCGGGGCCTCCCCCCATCCTTCGCCACTAAACTCGTCTTACGCTTTTTTTTCCACTTATCCCATCGACACCCGCAATTCTTTGATATTGTCCTCAGTCTTGTCTTGGGTTTGCCTCTTCCTCTGTTTCCTATCCCCCTGTCAGCAGTTTTTCTCATTTTTTACTTCTCATTACTACCAAAAAATTTTAAATTTCCCTCTTGTTCAAGAGTCCAACATCGGTCTTTAAAATTTTTTTTTTCTCAGCACTTCATCATTCCTTCTTCTTGCCCCTAATGCAGTACCGTCTGTAACCCCACATTTCAAAACTTTTGATCTTTTTCTTGTCTATCTACTTAAACCCCCAAACACTCAAAACCATATGATGAAATTGGGAAAACAAATGATTCAATAACCTCATTTTGTCGTAGGTAATGCTTGGTCTTTCCAGATGTTATTGAGAGCAATTGTGGCGATTTTGGAAATGAATTCTTTTTTTTTATCTCTGGTGAATCACAATGTATTTTTAAAACAGCTAAAGATAAGTACTCTTTCCATTTTCCACAATCATTCCATTGATTGTAACATTTCATCTTTGTTCATTGCCGGTTATCTTTGAATCTTCAGATCTTAGTTTTCTTGGGATTAAAAAAAGCCACCTTTTCGCTTGCTTCTCTAATTTATCTAGTATGTTGTAGTTCAGTGATACTGCGGGAAATAAAAACTAATCATGGGCGTACCCAATTTGAATTTTGACCCTCCAACATCCCAGCTCCTTAAAAATTCTCTAGAGCACCTCTAAAATTTTTTTCAAAATAATATTAAAGATGTGCGGAGCGAATGCCCCCTGTCGTACTCCTTGTTTGCTCAAACCATTCTTTTAAACCCCAATTTTTTCTTAGGGCTCTTGTTTTTTGGTCATAAAAGGCTTTTTTTAAATTGGATATGTTTTTTTGGAAACTTCATATCGTACTTTTTATTCAAGGATATCGTGATCCGTATCAAAGCTTATAATCGATGAAAAAACAGGGATAGGTCTTTTTGTGTTTTTCTTTTTTCTCTATGACATTTTTAAATTTAGAATCTGGTTTCTGGTACCTTTTCCAGGGGGAAAACCCGCTTGTTCGTCTGCAATTTCCCCTCTTAATTCAACTTCTTCTTCACATTTTTCAAAAAAAATTTTTTCTGCTGGATTATTAAGGGAAATTTTCCATATTTTGCATTGGGGTGCGTCACCCCTTTTTTGGTTGGGAGAAAGACTGATTTTACCCCGTCTTCTGGGCCATTTTTTTCATTTCCCTAGTTTTTTCGATTTGAGAAGAATATTCACACTTTTGCCAGCATTCTTTAATTAGTTCTGTGTTTTTCATTATTCCGGGGCTCTTTTTTTCTTTCTTCTTTTTTTGGGTTTTATAAATTTGTCAGCAGTGGGGGTGGTTCATCCTCGCTTCTTTTAGTCTAAATTATGTTGTTGTTAGTTTTTATTTTTTTGTAAAGTTGGAACAATTTATTCCTCTATCTTGACTTCTTTTCCACACATAAACAGTCCATCTTTGTTTTTTAATGTCCTTGTGGTTTAAAATTTTTGTGTGATGTTTCGTACTCCTTGGTAGAGTTTTTAGTTGTCTTATTGATAGAACATTTTCAATTTTCTGGGAATGTTCATTGAAATATTTTTCCTTTTCTTGTCGCAATAATCTTTGAATTTTTTTATTTTTTTTTTGTAAATTCTTTTCACTGGTTTTGTACCTTTTTATTTTTTGGACTTCTTGTTTCAATTTCCTTTGTGTTTTTTTTAGATATCCCGGGGATTTGTCCTTTTGGGGGATAGTTTTTTTAACATGCCGCAGGAGTTCTTTTCCTTCTTCCCCCAACTCATTTGGTGTTTTTTTCATCTTCCATTGATTGATATTTTAAAATTTTTTGACACTGGGAAATTTTGTAATTGTTATCAAAAGGTTTTGTGTCGACTTTAAGGGGGTGTTGGACGCTCCATTTTTTGAGTCTTATTTTAAAGTCGAAGTTATATTTACTTTGCGTCGGCCCAGGTTTGTTTTTGGAATTTTTTTTGCAAATCTTCCTTTTTGGTTCAGCAATGTATCAAATTTTGGGTTTCGTGTTCTTTTGTCTGGTGAAAAAAACGTGTACATGTCTTGGGGGGTGTTGGAACAATTATTGGGTATAACAAATTTTTGTACTACAGAATTTTAATAAAAACTTCCTCTTTCATTTATTTCCAAGGCCGAATTTCCACGGTGTAATTTTTTTTGATTATTTTTTCCCACTTTGGCGTTGAGGTCTCCCTGATTATTTTTACATCTCGTTGGGATTTTGTCTAAAGTTCTTGAGAAGTTATAAAAAATTCCTTTCTTCTCACTTTCAATATTGGTTGGGGCTAGCATTGATAATACTAAAATTATAGGTTTTGCTTTTTCTGATTTTAAAAAGCGATCATTTATTGGGCTGTACCCAAATTGTGCATTTTCAGTTTTTTTTTGTGAGAAACTAGCAACTCCGTGACATAATTTTTCCTTTTTCTTTTAGAAAAAAGAAAATGTCTTGTTTTCTTTTGTTTTTAAACTTCATCTTTTCCCAATTGGGCTCACTTTTTCCTATTTTGAATTTGTTCTATCCATTTCGTTACAGACATTGATTTACCCTCTCTTTTATTTTTCCCTTTGTTTCCCCGTTTTCCCATTTTTAATGTGTTTCTTATTTGGACCTGTTTTCTTTTCTTCTTTGTCCCTTTCCTGCATGTTTAAAATTGCAGCTGGGTTGCCCACTAAATACGCGCCCCTGATAACCCCGCACGGGGATGTGGTATGAATTTCGTTCTGTATTTAAACTTGTTTTAGAGGTTTGTCGGGAAAAAAAAAGTTAAAATGGGAAACCCCCAGGCTCCTTCTCAAATCGCAGTCCCCCAACTAATTAGGGAACATCTCTGCCCCTTTTTTAAAAAGTTCACTGTAAACGCCCAAAATTTATTTGGTGAAACCTAATCAGTAGAAAGAAAAAGGGGTTTTCACCAGATATCCACTGCCCCTGCCGCAGTTTTCACCGCAACCCTGTATGGGACTTAGGGGGCTATCCTTTTTCAAGGGAACCCTGGGGTGCGTTTATTGTCTTACCCAACCCCAAAAAAAAAAAAAAAAAAATTTTATATATAAATTTTTATATTTTATATATATTTTTAATATATAAAATAAATTTTTAAAATATTATTTTATATATAATAATATTATTTTATTTTAAATAATAAAATATATATTATAAAAATATATATTTTATATATATACATATATTAAATATTATATAAATATATTATATATATATAATTATATATACATATATAATATAATTATATATAATGCTGAAATATATATATAATATATTATATAAAAATATATAATTTATATATATATTATATATTATATATATTTTAATATATATATATATAAATATATATAATTATATATATTATATAATTATATAATTTTTATATATATATATATTATATATATAATTAATATATATAATATTTATATATATATATATATATATATATATTATTATATTATATACATTAAAATATATATATATATATTATATATGTATTTATATGCCGTATATAACTGTATTATAAAAATTTTTTTTTTTCTTTTTTCTTCTTTTCATTTTCCATTTATTTATGTGCTATTTTTATTATTTATTATTATATATTTTATATTTTATATATTTTATTTACATATATACATACTAAAAATTTTATATTTATTTAATAAAAAATATATATTACAAAATTTTTATAATATATATATTATATATATATTATATATATATATAATATATATTGTAGTATTTGTAGTATGTTGTATATATACATGCCTGGAACGCAAATACTTTAGCCCTCCTTAGGTGCAATAATATCCTCTTCGTTGCTGCATAATACATCATACAGTGCAGCATCTCAAGAGTGAGGTGGAGGAGTTTATAAATGACTCCGCCCCCAGAAATAGGGGCGGAGTCATAGAAAAGTGTAGCACGACAGACTTTGACGGCGGAAATAAGGCCTCATATTTCATATATTTTAAAGACTAAAAACCTTGTTGTTTGATACTGGCTCTGATAGATCTTGTGATCTAACAGACCCAGTAATTTGTTAAAAATTTTTGCCTAAGTGGCAGGGTCAGAACCTGTGTCAAGCTTTTTGGGGTATAAGTCTCCTCCGGAAACAGGTAAAAATCTTTGACTTAAAATTAATGTTTACAGGGTGTAAAATATTTTGGATTGGGCCCCTTAAAGATTCCAAAAGACTTTTGTGCCCCCCCCCCCCTAACCCCCCCCCATTTTTTTTTTTTCCCCCCCCCTTTTTTT
>NW_023652537.1:0-5235 GCF_015228065.2 Penaeus monodon
AAATTAATAATATTATAATGTTATAAGTTTATTATTGTTATTATTGTATTATATTGTATTTTATTTGTTATTAGTATAGATGTAAATAACATATATATATCTACAATAATTAAGATAATAATGATAATATGAATAATGATTATAAAATTGTAATATGTATATAAGGATATAATGATGTATGATGTTATATGATAATGATGAAAACAATATAATTGAAAATAATAATATGATGATAATAAGGAATTGTGTCCATATATAATAAAAGTAATAATAAGAAAAATCCCAAATCGATAAAGCGGCAAAATTATGAAAGTATAGCCATGAAGATTAGACTCCAATAATGACGTTTTATCATTATAAGATTTGGCCATTATTATAAATAATGAAATAATTAACTAAATTCTAAATATAAGCGCAATAATATGAAAATAGCATTAAGAGAATTTGGATCAAATTGTATTATATTATTTATATTATGCATATTATTAGGTATTATATATATTATAATATTCATTAAATTATAATAATTATTATTAAATATTAATATTGATTATTTGATATTATTATTATTATATTACTTTATTATTATATTATTATTATTTTTATGTATATAATTGTAATAATAATTATTAAAACATAAATAATTAATATAAGATTATAATTAAATAAATGATTAAATAATTGATTATTAAAACTTTATGTATATTATTCATTATTTTATTACTGTATATAAGTTGTATATTAATAATTAAAAGAATATTAAAATAACGATATTAATTAAAATGCAATAATAGATAATATTAATAAAGAGATAATATTGTTCAATATATTGTATATGATATATTAATGAGTAATGATGATAATGATGATAAAACATAATAATGATGAATATGAAATAATATGATAATACTTGAATTTAGTATATATTCAAAAAAAGTAAATGAAAATAAATCCAAAGTCGAAAAAGTAGAAAATTAGCGAAATATAGTTTGAAAAGATCATAATGACGTTTTTCCATCATTTGATAATTTGAAATTAATTAGGGTAATAAGATAAAAATACCTAAATATTAATAAGCGCAATAAATATGATAAAATGATAATGAGAGAATTCAAAAATTTGATATTATTAGTATTATTTACTATTTCATTATTAGGTATTATGATATATTACCTAATTCTATTAATCATGAATATTGATAAAAGTATTAAATAATTTAATACTTATATTATTTATTATTATTATATATTATTATTATTATTATTATATTATTACTTTAATTATTATATTATGCATATATATTTATATTAATATAATCTATAATATATAATATTATAATTATATAATGATTGTATTATATATTGTTATTGATCTATATTTTATGTATTATTGCCATAAATATTTATGGAAGTATAATATAAAAATAATATTAAAAAAGTATAATTACATAATAAGTATAATTAAAATATGTATAAATATGATTTATAAACGTTATTATTTTTTACTTATGTATAATTGTAATAATTATTGTAGATGACTATTAGTATGATGTAAAAAATATATTATAAACTGCAATAATTGCAATAATAATGCATATTATTGCAAATAATGATGATAAATAAATTGCAATAAATGATGATATGATGATGATATGATGATTAATGATGATGATAATGATATAATGATGATAAGTCATGATAAAATGATGATATAACAGGAATGATGTCCATATATAATAAAAAATAGGTAAAAGAAAAAAATCCAAAAGTCGAAAAAGTCGAAAATCTAGCGAATATACCTTTTGAGAGTAGACTCCAAAATGACGTTATTCCATTAATTATGAATGGAATTTGGCAATTATTAAGGTAATAATGATAATAAATAACCTGACATACTATAAATCATGACAATAATGATGAAAAGTGAGAATAAAGAGAATATGGATAACATTGATGTTTTATTAATTATTACTATTATGCATTATTATTAAAAATATATATTACTATATTATCATTATTATGATTAATGATGTATTAATATATTATTTTGTATTTTATTATTATTATTATTATAATATATATTATTATTACTATTATTATTATTATTATTTATTATTATTATTATATTATTATCATTATTATTAGTAGTATTAATTATTGCCAGATAATATATTATAACTTAATATATACTAATATAATAATAATTAATTATTTATGTTATTATATATACTAATTGTTATAATTGTTATTATTATTTTTATTACTATTATTATTGTAGTTGTTATTAGTATAGATGTAAAAACATATATTATAACTGCAATAATTGCAATAATAATGATAATGATGATGATAATGATGATAATGATGATAATGATGATGATAACGATAATAATGATGATAATCATGATAATAATGATGATAATAACAGGAATTGTGTCCATATATAATAAAAAAAGGTAAAAGAAAAAAAAATCCCAAAAGTCGAAAAAGCGGCAAAATCTAGCGATATATAGGCTTTTGAGAGTAGACTCCAAAATGACGTTTTATCCATTCATTTGATGATTCTGGCAATTATTAGGGTAATAATTATAATAATTACCTGAATTCTATTAATTAAATCATGACAATAATGATGATAAAAGTGAGAATAAAGAGAATTTGGATAACATTTGATGATTATTAGTATTATTACTATTATCATTATTATTATCATTATTATCTATTTATTCATTGTTTTATTTATTATTATTATTATTATTATAATATATATTATTAATTATTATTTTTATTATATTATTATCTTTATTTATTAGTATGTATTTGCCAAAAATATACTATAACTGTAATAATAACAATAATAACGATATTAATTGAAATAATGATATAAATAATGATTATAAAAACGTTATTATTGTTATTATTATTTTTATTACTATTATTATTGTAGTTGTTATTAGGATAGATGTAAAAATAATATAACTAATAATGCAAAAAATAATTGCAATAATGATGATAATAATTGCAATAATGATGATAATGATGATGATAATGATGATAATGATGATAATGATGATAACGATAATAATGATGATAATCATGATAATAATGATGATAATAACAGGAATTGTGTCCATATATAATAAAAAAAAAAAGGTAAAAGAAAAAAAATCAAAAAGTCGAAAAACCGGCAAAACCTAGCGAATATAAGCTTTTGAGAGTAGACTCCAAAATGACGTTTTTTCCATTCATTTGATGATTCTGGCAATTATTAGGGTAATAATGATAATAATTACCAGAATTCTATTAATCTTGACAATAATGATGATAAAAGTGAGAATAAAGAGAATTTGGATAACATTTTGATGATTATTAATATTATTACTATTATCATTATTATTATCATTATTATCATTATTATATTATTATTATTATTATTATTATTATATTAATTATTATTATTATTACCATTATTATTATTTTTACTGGTAGTATAATTGTAAAAATAATTATTATAACAGTAATAATTACAGTAATAACGATATTAATTTAAATAATGATAAAAATAATGATTATAAAAAACGTTATAATTGTTATTATTATTGTTATTACTATAATTATAGTACTTGTTATTAGGATAGATGTAAATAATATTACACTCAATAATGCAATAATAATGATAATAATTGCAATAATGATGATAATAATTGCAATAATGATGATAATGATGAAGATAATGATGATAATAATGATAATGATGATGATAACGATAATAATGATGATAATCATGATAATAATGATAAAAATATGAGGAATTGTGTCCATATATAATAAAAAAATGTAAAAGAAAAAAAATCCCAAAGGTCGAAAAAGCGGCAAAATCTAGCGAAATATAGCCTTTTGAGAGAAGACTCCAAAATGACGTTTTTTCCATTTTTTTGATGATTCTGGCAATTATTAGGGTAATAATGATAATAATTACCAGAATTCTATCAATCATGAGAATAATGATGATAAAAGTGAGAATAAAGAGAATTTGGATAACATTTGATGATTATTAATATTATTACTATTATCATTATTATAATCATTATTATCATTATTATTATTATTATTATTATTATTATTATTATTATTATTATTATTATTATTATTATCATTATTATTATTATTATTATTATTACTTTAATTATTAGTATTATTGCCAAAAAAATATATTATAACTGTAATAATAACAATAATAATAATAATAATTATAATTATAATAATACTAATTGTTATAATATTGTTATTAATATTATTATTGTTATTATTATCATTATTATTATTTTTACTGGTAGTATAATTGTAAAAATAATTATTATAACAGTAAAAATTACAGTAATAAGGATATTAATTGAAATAATGATATAGATAATGATTATAAAAACGTTATTATTGTTATTACTATTATTATTGTAGTTGTTATTAGTACAGATGTAAAATTATATATTATAAGTGCAATAATTGCAATAATAATGATAATAATTGCAATAATGATGATAATAATTGCAATAATGATGATAATGATGATGATAATGATGATAATGATGACAATGATGATGATAACGATAATAATGATGATAATCATGATAATAATGATGATAATAACAGGAATTGTGTCCATATATAATAAAAAAGGTAAAAGAAAAAAAATCCCAAAAGTCGAAAAAGCGGCAAAATCTAGCGAAATATAGCCTTTTGAGAGTAGACTCCAAAATGACGTTTTTTCCATTCATTTGATGATTCTGGCAATTATTAGGGTAATAATGATAATAATTACCAGAATTCTATTAATCATGACAATAATGATGATAAAAGTGAGAATAAAGAGAATTTGGATAACATTTGATGATTATTAATATTATTACTATTATCATTATTATTATCATTATTATCATTATTATTATTATTATATTATTATTATTATTACTTTAATTATTAGTATTATTGCCAAAAAATATATTATAACTGTAATAATAACAATAATAAATAATAATTATAATTATAATAACTAATTGTTTATATTGTATTAATATTATTATTGTTATTACTGTCATTATTTTATTTTTACTGGTAGTATATGTAAAAATAATTATTATACGTAATATTACAGTAATACGATATTAATTGAATAATGATTAAAATATGATTAAAAAACGTATTATTGTTATATATTGTTATTCTACATATTGTAGTT
>NW_023652539.1:0-5234 GCF_015228065.2 Penaeus monodon
CTTCCGTACCGCCCCACCTTTGAGGTCGGTTGTGCCCTGCCCTTCATTCAGGCGATCGCTTGTCTAGATGCCACGGGAAAACTGCCTTTTAGAGGTACAGGACCTGAGCTCCCTCTGAGGGGATCCAGCCTTTGGGTGGCTGTTTCACGGGAGAGGAAGAAAAAAAGGGGATCCAAACAATGAGGTCTATTTTGTAGGTGGAATGATCACCTCTGGTCTCACCCAGGGGTTCGCACCTACCAACGTGTTTGCCGTGGGGTGGCACCTTGAGCGCTGTGGAGACGGGAGTCCTGGAGGTTGAGCGAGCCGTGCTGAGTACGCCCTGCGGCTAGCAACATGCCTTTTGGTCCTTCTTTCCAGCAATACGATTGCCCCTGTTTCGTGGCCGGTCGGGCATCGGCTTTTCTCCTTAGGGATGCTAGGGTCAAGCAGTCAATGTCGCCGTTGGCACTCACATAGGTCCCGTGATGTCATTACAATGCCCATTGGCTCGTATATCCTCTCACCACCCCTATGGCTATAGACATACAGCTTCCCCTTTTGTAGAATTCGTGGTAGTTGGGCGTGCTTATTACAGGGCAACATTTCACCAAACCTCATAAAAAGAATATAATGATGACGAACCATGCAAGGCCAGACCATGGCAGCCACTTTGAAGCCATATATGGCTTCTAGGGGCAAGAGAAAATCCAAAGCACAGGAGACTCTGTGAGACCAGCTGCTAAAATGGAGAAGACATCGCCATAACATGTCTGTCCATGAGTTTGTCCAACAGATGGAATCTCGTTCTGACCTCTCCAGGCCAGCACCCAAATCGGGAGCCCTCTGAGTGCCCCTCAACGTCCTCCCTGACCGAGATGGGAGCACAAGCAAACCAGCTGAAACGGGTGCTGCTCCCTCGAATCCAAGCCCAAAAAGGGGGGTCCGAAATGACCTAGACCGGGGAGATTCTGAGGAGAGTTTTGAACCCTCTAGGGATTCTACACAGCCCAAAGTAGATTCCAAGGGCACCTAAACACAGCACATGCCACTAGAAAATGGACACCACGGGTGAGGATCTCAGTCCAGCCCTTTTCAACACCCTAATGTCCTGTATCCTCAACATACGCCTCCCAAGGGGGGCAATATCATCCTCTATGCAGACGATCTTGCAATCATCTCCACTGGAAAACCCCACTGCCAAGGAGAGCCCAGCATGTCTGGGCCTTGTATCTGAGCAGTATTTCAGTCAAATCCCAAAACCCTGGCTCGAGACACAATTGTTCAAGCCACAAGTCTGATAATCCGGAATAACTTAGATGGTCCACCTTCCAATTCCTTAGGGTTTAAAGGATTGACCGACCCTCTCCTTTTAAAAACTAAGACTGTCTATCCCTGAGAACAATGACTGTAAAGACACATAAACAAACCTGGCTGTCCCCACACAGCCAGGGTGCTGATATGCCATCAGCTCAAGAACAACGACTTGCCAAGAAGATGGTCTCCCCCTATCCTGACGTTATTGAAACCCATGCTTAGTCTAAAGGCAGAGGCCAGAGGGTAATTGCGCCATCCCCCCTCCGGGGGGTCAGTCAATCCCTTTGCCGCCTGCAGGTGCCGGCTTTGCAGAAGGATGCCACACAACCCATGAGGGTAAAAGCAACACCTCACTACAGGCAGAGGTAGTTGTGATCATGGGACCCTGTGCCCATGCGACTCTGGGGGAAAGGACACATGTTACATAAAGACTCCAGGACAGCCACTGACTACAGCATAGCTTACCCAAAGACAATTACTCCTGACTACTGTGCTTACCACAGCGCAAAGGATTCTGGCTCAGGGTAGAAGAATAATCAAAAAACTGGGTCCCTAGCCACATAGGCATCAGAGGAATGAGCATGCTGCAGACTAGCTTCCATTGGCAGGGGTATGCCCCAAATTCCATGATCATCAACTAGCCAAAAAAATCTTAAGGAGAAGTGTAATGCAGCTCGTGCCTTCCTCCTACAGCGAGATCCTCCCCCTCGGCAGAGGGTTTACTCTGACACCAAGGCTAGAGCCACTGGCACTTTCTAAAGAATCAATAGAGCTACCGAATCATTCTTTACAGAACAGAGTAGGTTACCATTGCGCATGGCAGATCATAGAGACCCGTTTATTATACAGACAGGTGTTGGGATGCTCGTGGTGAGCCGAACGCCACCATAGTACATTACTAACAGAGTGGGGAGCACACACAATTTTTAAGACAGGGACCGTCCACAACAGCCGCCCGGCTGTAAAGAGATTATGCCACATGCTTTTAAACCCGCCACCATGATAAGCATAGAATAAAATGAGACAGCCATAAATAGCTAAAACAGGCCAGGCCATATGTATGGAAGGCCGGGGAAAACTAAATCTTGCAAATCCAAATGAATGAATGAATGACATCTCAGTTCACTTAATTTCGTTTCGGGGTTTTGGGTATAGGGACCCCCGTCGATGAAGTCTTACGTAGTCTAACATGCATAACTACACGGCTACCTCGGTGTATCAGAATTTTGTAGCAAGTCCAAAATGTAAATTAAATAGAATCGCGGATTGTGTAGTACACTCCTGACCCGGGAAGAATTGCTTGCAAAAAAAGCGGCAAATAATTTTCATGTCCCCCTTAAATAAATATACATTCTTCGCATATTATTAAATGGAATAATTTTGTATTATTGTAAATTTCTATGTATCGCATATTGTTAAAATAATCGTTAATCTTTCTGTTGGGATCCATTCTCTGTGTAAGCTCACTCTCAGTTTCATTCTACTCTCGCTCACACTTACATCACTCACTCACTAACACATCCACTCAGTACAAAAGACACAAAAACCCTTTTCATTAATAGGGTTTGTTGCTGCGTAGTTACAGGCGTAAAGATCGTAATGTCTTTTTTCCCCGCGATTTTGCCAGTCGTGACAAGTGACTAGCACATGACGCACAATTTCTTTTTTTCCATATGTGACCACAAATGGTTCAAGTAGATCCACGCGCATTGCCGTTTAACCATTTCCTTTATCAACTCTTTTATCTATCAGAGACGGTTTGTAGTTCAAACCCGGTCCCTGCGGATGCTAATTACATCTCCCATTTACTTTCTTCTTAACTTTGGGGGAAATAAACACAACCGAGAAAAAAAATACCATTAAAAAAAACTTACTGTTTCTCTCTTGGCCCTTGCTGTATGATTGGTCAGCGACTAACCTAACCATAGGACCGATTACCCACGCAGTTCTAAAGGAGCATCCTGCTGCCAGGGTGCCGTGGGAATTATGTCACGGAAATCGCCGTAGGCCTGCGGACCCGGATATAGCCCTCGAGATGTATTGGAAGGGGGCTGCCCGGGGAAGATCCAGCAAGGACAAGGAACTACAGCCCCAGGCTGCTGTGGAAGGACGCAGCCAACCCGGACGCCTGTTAGTTCCAGTCAAACCCCAGGGGCTCGTCAGCACAGGGATCAGCCGGGATAAGAGCCCGGGAAAAGGGCGCCGCCTGTTCGGACGGCCATAGATCCAGACGAAGGGTACGAGGACATCTAATTGTATATATATATATGATTTATATAATATCTATATATATATATATATATTTTTATATATATATATATAATACATATATGTGTGTGTGGGGTATACTAAATACACACATACACACACACACACACACACACACGCACACACACACACACACATATATAATATATATATATTATATATATATATAGTATATATATATATATATGGTGTGTGTGTGTGTGTGTGTGTGTGTGTGTGTGGTGTGTGTGGTGTGTGTGTGTATGTGTGTGTTGGGTGTGTGTGTGTGTGTGTGTGTGTGTGTGTGTGTGTGTGTTGTGTGGTGTGTGTGTGGTGCGTGTATGCGTGTGTGCGTGTGTGTGTGGTGTGTGTGTGTGTGTGGTGGTGTGTATGTGTGGGTGTAGCGTACATATATATACATACATACATACATATATACATACATATATATACATATATACTATATATACATAAATACATATATATACATATATACACACACATTACATACATACATATATATACACATATATATACATGTATATAGCATTCTTTTTTTCAACGATAGGTTCATGTTTGAGCCGCCGTGGTCACAGCATGTAGTGTAGTTTTTCATGTTGTGATCCTCTTGGAGTGAGTACGTGGTAGGGTCCCCAGTTCCTTTCCACGGAGAGTGACGGTGTGTACCTTTAGGTAATCATTCTCTCTATTTATCCGGGCTTGGGACCAGCACTGACTTGGCTGGCTTGGCCATCCAGTGGCTAGGTAGGCAGTCGAGGTGAAGTTCCTTGCCCAAGGGAACAAACGCGTCGTCCGGTGACTCGAACCCTCGAACTCAGATTGCCAGTGACAGTCTTGAGTCCGATGCTGTAACCACTCGGCCACCGCAGCCTGTATGGCATACATATATGTACATATATACATATATATACATATATACATATATTATACATATATATACCATACATATATATACATAATACATATGATAAAAAGATATACATAGTATATACATACATATAGTTACATATATATACATACATATAGTATACATACATACATATAGTACAATATATATATATATAAAATTATATAATATATAATATCAATATATATATAATATATTATATATATATATCTATATATATATATATATATATCTATATATTACTTAATGATGTGGTAGTCTACATATATACATACATATATTCATATACATACATATACATATATTATGGGTATACTCATACTATATACTATATATTATATATATTATATATAATAATATATATATATATATATATTATATATATATATAAATAGCAAAACCTCTTCCGTGCTGATACATGGAAGAAAAACCACAATACCAAATCTAGTTTTTGTATTGTGGGTTTTTCTTCATATTATCATATATATTTTAGAGATAGTATATATATATTATATATTATATAGATATAATATATATAGTGTGTATATTACAACGTACTTATTGAGAAGGCAGTGATATAGCATCGCTCGCCAAGTACTGCTTATCACAGAGCCAAGAACGGCATAGTGCCTACCTCGATGTTACTGCGAGAGATCAGCCTACAGTTGAGGTGAAGGACGACGAAGTATGTCTCTTAGTGCAGGGCAGGGAGGACGGGCAGTGAGGAGTCTGATTTGTGCAGATCTGAATATAGATGAAAAAT
>NW_023652540.1:0-5234 GCF_015228065.2 Penaeus monodon
CAAACCCCCCCCCGCGGGCAAGGCGGCTTCCGTTGGGGGGGGGTGGGTTGGGGCCAAAGGGGGAATTAACCCACATCCCCCCTTTTTAAAACTCGCTGAAAGTCCCCCCCCCCGAAACTGGGGGGTTATCAGAGAGCCCGAGTTTCCCCCGGGGTTTGGAACTGAGAATAGATTTTTTTGTTTTTGGGGGCTTACCCCCCTTTCCCGGGTTTTCCCCCCTTCAGAATCCCCGTCCCCTCCAAATGAACACCTTAGTGTGTTTTTGGTGGACAGATTTTAAAAGGGAGGGGAGGGGAAAGGTTTGGTTCCCCGGGGGTTTTTTTCCCGGAAAAACATCTGGGGGGTTTTTTTCAGCACTCAGGGGCCTGATGGACCCCCCGGGGTTCCCCTTCCCCGTGGGACACCTTTTTTTTTTGGTTTAAAAAAATTTGATGGCCCCAAAATGAAATTTGGGGGGGTGCTCATGACAAAGAAAAAAGAATTTCATCCCCCAAAAAAAAGACTGGGGGGAAACCACAGATGCCCTTGGGCCCCCCCACAACTCCAAAAAGTAAGAGGATCCCAACTTGCAAAACGTTTTTCCTGGTGTGCAGGACTAGGTCCCCCAGTTCAGAAAGGGGGGCTAGGGAAAAACAGTTTATCAGGAATCTTTGCAAGGGGGTTGAAAAAACATTTTTTCCAGTAAAATTACTTTTACCTGCCCCCTCCCCCCCGGAAAAAAAAAGTGAACTCCAAGCCCCTCCTCAAAAGACGACTGCAAAATCCCCCCCTCAGTAAAAATAAAAAATTCCAGATCCTGCTGCAGGGCATTTTGGTTGAGCAGTTGTACCAAGTTAATCTGCGAGAAATTAACTTAGATGCTGGGAGGGGGTTCGAGATTTTTTCTTCCCCCGGAAACCCCAACCCACCTTTTTCCCGAAAGTCAGGGGAAAAGCGGGAAAAACTTTTTCAACTAAAAACAGTGGGGGACACAGCATCCCAGCGAACTTCAAAGGCTGGGGGGGGAAAAACCCCGGCAAGGGCTTGCATGTTTTTTCCCCCCGTCCCCCCCCCCTGGCAGAAATGGTACCAATTTTCCCCCCCCCGAAAAAAGTTGGGGGGTTTTGGGGTGGGTTTTCATCCCCCCTTTCCCGGAAGGGGGGAAAAGGGGGAAAAGGGGGGTTTTGGGGTAGGGGGATCAGTTTGGGGGGGGGTTACTGGGGGGGAAACCCGAGGCTGGAGAACCCCCGGGAATTCACCCCACGGTGTTCCCCATAAAAAAAATATTTCTGGGGGCTTTGAGCATTTTTAAAAAACGCCGGGTTTTTTGAAAATTCAAAAATGGGCTTTCCCCCCCCGCAAAATTTAAAATCGACCTCAAGAAGGGTTTTTGTACCATACATCGCAAATTTACTCGGGGGAATCCTGAGACTAAGAAGGGGGGGGTCCCCCAAAACCGGATTTTTTTGATTAATAAACAAGCCTGGGATACTGGGGGGACGAAAGTGGGGTGAAAATGTGGTGAGGGCCTGGTTTTTTAGCCTTTTTCCCCCCCTGTTTTTGTTTTCAGGCAAGGGGTGGACCCCCCGCACCAATAAAATTTTTTCAACACTTGCATGGACCCGGGGATACTGGGGGTTTTTAAAACCCCCACTGTCCCCCAAAGTCCCCCCTGTGGAAACAATTCTGGGGGTTACAAGGTTACGACTTGCCTTTTGGTGGGTTTTGGGGCTTTTTTTATCTGAATCTCCCCGAAAACCCCAGTGGGGGAAATTTTTTTCCCCTGCATTTTAACCCCCAAATGAAAAGCCCCCGGGGGGCTAAAAAGGGCCCCCGACCAAGACAAAAAAATTCAAAAAAACTTTTTGGGGGCCTGCCCCAGAGGGCCCAGAAAGAAACTTTTTTATTGCCCCCCCCCGTTTTTGTGGGCCCGCTCATGGGGCAACTCAGGGCTGTTTCCAAAAAAACCCCGCCCAAATCATAGACAGATTTTGGGGCCTGGCAGAGGGTCATAAAAAAGACGGGCCCCCCCCCCCCCCCCTGGCGGTTCGCCCCGAAAAACCCCGTTAGGTGGGGGGAAAAAGAAGGGGGGGGGGGGAAATTTTCCCCGCCTTCTGCGCCCCCCCCCGGACGTTTTTGTTTTTCCCAATGGGGGGGGGGGGAAAAAAAAAATGGGTAATTTAAAAATTTAATTGGGGAAACCCATAGAAAATGAGGCGGGGGTTTTGGGGGCGTTGAAAAACCTTTTTTTTTTTTCAATATGAAAAGTTTTTTGGGGGCCCCCCCTTTTCTGATTTTAAAAGGATAAAAGTCTTTGAATGGAAGTTATTGGGGATGTCCCCAAAATTTTTCCCCCGAGGGTTTTCACCATGGTTTTTTTCCATATAGTAAAGGGGAGTGTGGGGCCCCGTGGGGGTGAAAAATTTTTTTTTTCATAGTCCCCCGAAGGAAACCAACAAAAAAACCCCCCAAAACTTATCCTTTATCCACTATCCTATCTAACCCTATATTTTAATAACGTTAAATTTTTTTAAAAAATAATAAAAAATACAACATATATATATATAAAAAATTAAAAATAAAATAAAATATATATATATATTAAAAATTTTAAAAAATATATAAAATTCGTAAAAATTTCACATGGGGATGGGGGAAAAGAGGGAGCAGGGAAGAGAACCGAAAAACCTCATGTGTAAAAGGTCCCCCTGTCCCAACAAGGACAGACTCTGGTAAGGGGGTCCCCCTTCTGTACGCCCCTCTTTTACTGGGGGAAAAAAGTCAGAAAAATTGGGTTTTTTTTTGTTTTTTTATTATAAATATTAATGGCAACTAAACTCCCCTCTTTTCTAATGGAGTTGTGACGTTGGGTCCCCCTGAGGTTTTTTTAAACTGATTGGGGGGGGGGATTTTTCGTGTTGTTTTTCTGCGTATGTGCAGGATTTTAAGATTTAAATTTCAAAAAAAAAGTCCCCGGTCCGGGGGGTGGGGAAAAAAAAAAATTTTTTTCCTGGAAGCTGCCCCCCTTTGCGCCCAGCGCATTAGAAGCTGGCCCAAACTCTAAAACTGGATTTTAAACTTTTTTTGGGACGTACTTTTTCTGAGAGAGTACTGGAAAAGGAAGCCCCTATTCGGAGAGTTAAAAACAGAGGGATTTCGTGATCTTTTGTAAAAGTTTTTTTTTTTAGGGGGGAATATTAACCAACTAGGTGTTTGGGGTATTTTGTGACGGCCTAGTTTTTTGTCCCCCCCACTTCCGGGGGAAATTTTTAGATTCCAAAATATTAGTTTTTTTAAATTTTTGTTATGTTTTTTTTTATTTTTATGTGTAAAAAATTTTTTAGTCTTTAAATTTTTTTTCAACATTTTAAGAAAAAAATAGTAAAAAAAAAGGAAAATTTTTTTTAAATTGACCACCCCCAGTTATCCCAACAGTTTTTTTAATGAAAAGGCAAAACTAATAACCGGGTTGGGTCCTTACTTAACATTTAGTTTATAAAGTTTCCCGTTTTCCGTACTGTGGGTGGCAGTGAAACCTTAAAAAAATCTTAGAAATTTTTAAAAAATTGGTCCCCTATTTTTTTTTTGATCTCATTTTTTTGGGGCCACTCGGACTGCAAATTTTGGAGTTTCTGTCCCTTTTCCCCTGAGTACATTAGTTGCAATTCCATCAATATGGACATTGACTATTTTTTTTTTTCAAATTTTCCCCGCCCCCTTCAACACTAAGGTCCCCTTACCCGGCGTATTAAAAAAAAATAGCCGGGGGGGTGGGAAACCCCTTGGAAAAAGCCCATGGGGGAAAAATTTTTTTTTTTGTTCACAAGGGATGTTTGTGGATTTTTCCAATGGTCAATCGTCAAAAAAAAACAAATGTAAACAGACATCAAAAAAGGGGACACAAAATTTTTAAGCAAAGTTTTTTTGTCGAAAAAGGGTAAAAAAAATTTAAAAAGTTAAGTAAGTTACCAGAAAAAAGGGGAAAAGAAGAAAATGAAAAGAAGCAAGGGCGACAAGACCCCAGGCAAAATTAATTTTAGGGGGAGGGCTGAGGTCCAAAAACAGGGGGGGAATCCCCCCAAAAATTTGGGATCCAAATTTCCCCCCCGCCTTTCTTTTAACCCCCCCCCCTCCGGCCAAAGAGAGCAAGGGATTTGAGGAGGGGGGGGGTAAAAAAAGGGGGCCCCTTTTTGGGGAAAAACATATGGGTGATTCCCCTTTTATTTCCCCCTAAAATTTTTTTTAACCCTGGTTGGGGGGGGGGGGTTTTTCCCCCCGGGGGGGGGATTTTTATTTTTCACCATAACCCCGGAATTATTCCCCCCAAAGAAAATTTTATTATGTATTTAGTAGGGGGTTCTTAACATACACTTTTTTTGTATTTAGCACGAAAAACCGGGATAAAAAAGGTTTCCCCTTTGTTTTTTTTTTTTTAAAGCACATCTTTCCGATGAATTTTTTTTAAATAAAACTGAGATCATTTTTCCAAAACAGAAAAACCCTATACCTTAATTCAATAAATTTGTGAAAATTCATTTAATATATTGATAATAAAATCGGTTTTTTATAAATTTTTCCTTGTGGAACTTTTTTTAAAAGTATCTGAAAACTTCATCATTAATACCCCATCACTGTAAATTTTAAACCTTTCAAATAATTTTCAAAAAAACGAAAAAAAATAAACTGCTAGTTTTTTTTTTTTTCATTCCAGGGGGGCACTTAGTGATTTTTATATTTTTTCCCCCAAAAGGGGGTTTAGATAAGTCCCCCATAATTCAATATATTATATATAAAAATATATATAAAATATATATATATATATATATAAAAATAGAAAAAATTAAATATAGATAGATAGATAGATAAATAGTATGATGATAGGATTTGATAGATAGATAATAGATAAATGGATTTAAATTTTTTTTTTTTTTCTTTTTTCTTTCTTTTTCTTTGTTTTTTTTTTGTATCAGTGGGGGAGTTTTTTTTTGAAGAAAAATTTGGGGGGTTTTTGGGGTGTGGGGTGGGTGTGTGTGGTGGGGTTGTTTGGGGTGGTTGGGTGTGTGTGTTTGGGTTTTTGGGGGGGTGGGGGTTTTGGGGGTGGTTTTTTTGTTTGGGTGGGTGGGGGTTTGGGGGGGTGGTTTTTTTTTTTTTGGTTGGGTTTTGGGGGGGTTGGTGGTTTGGGGGGGGTGTTTTTTTTGTGGTTGTTTGGGGTGGGGGTTGGTGGTGGGTGGGGGTGGGGGGTGGGGTTTTTTTTT